>NC_064415.1:4887500-4937500 GCF_023375975.1 Astyanax mexicanus
TCATCCATTTTTTTTCACTGTTAGAAATGATGGTCATATATGTGGCTATAAACTGTAATTTTGTAGTTTTACAATTCATTATTATTTTTTAACTTCCCATTGCTGTGCTTTAACTGCTGTTTACATTGTTATTCCACACACAAGCATCCGTGCAATATATATATATATATATATATATTATTTTTTTTTTATTCAGACAATTGTGTTTTTATCCCAGCATCTCATTTTTTACTCAGTAATCAGGAGTTTTCCAATGTAGCGAAGTAAATTACTTGTGTCAAAATGTACTTGAGTAAAAGTAAAATTACCTATTTTAAAAACTACTTTAAAAATTACAAATTACTCATAAAATCTACTCAATTACAGTAACTTGAGTAAATGTAATTCATTACTTTCCACCTCTGGTCACAGACATACAGCTTTGGAAAAAAATAAGTGAGCACTTAAAATGATGAGTTTCTTTGATTTTACCAAATTGAAAACCTCTGGAATATAATCAAGAGGAAGATGGATGATCACAAACCATCAAACCACCAAACTGAACTGCTTGAATTTTTGCACCAGGAGTAAAGCAGCATAAAGTTATCCAAAAGCAGTGTGTAAGACTGGTGGAGGAGGAGAACATGATGACAAGATGCATGAAAAAAACTGTGATTAAAAACCACCAGGATTATTCCACCAAATATTGATTTCTGAACTCTTAAAACTTTATGAATATGAACTTTTTCTTTGCATTATTTGAGGTCTGAAAGCTCTGCATCATTTCTCATTTTCTGTAAATAAATGCTCTAAATGAGAATATTTTTATTTGGAATTTGGGAGAAATGTTGTCTGTAGTTTATAGAATAAAACAACAATGTTCATTTTACTCAAACATAAACCTATAAATAGCAAAATCTGAGAAACTGATTCAGAAACTAAAGTGATCTCTTATTTTTTTTTTTTCCAGAGCTGTAAATATTTTTCTTCTATTCAGGATTTTTTTCCTCATTTCATGACTATTTGGTACTTTTAAAGTAAAGTATCTGTAATTATCTGACATTATCTGTAATGATAGGCTGTTTGACACTTTCTATTCACTTGAAAAGGCATAATTATTTCAGTTAATTACATGATTAATACAAAAATCAAAGTGGATTATTGTTGTTAGGGTAATTAGACAAGCTTCAGCCACATTAAACATTAAAATCAGCTACAAGAAAACAAGAAGGAAAAATATAAAGAAGGTGGTTATAATGTTATAATGGTTGACCAGGGTGATGTACTGTATATACAGAGCTGCTTTTAATCTGTGTTTAAGTAAAATATTTTGCAATGTATATAATATACAGCTTTGGAAAAAATGAAGAGAGCACTTCAGTTTCTGAATCAGTTTCTCTGATTTTGCTATTTATAGGTTTATGTTTGAGTAAAATGAACATTGTTCTTTTATTCTATAAACTACAGACAACATTTCTCCCAAATTACAAATAAAAATATTGTCATTTAGAGCATTTATTTACAGAAAATGAGAAATGGCTGAAATAATAAAAATAAAAAGATGCAGAGCTTTCAGAACTCAAATCATATTCATAAAGTTTTAAGAGTTCAGAAATCAGTATAATATCTGGTGGAATAATCCTGGTTTTTAATCACAGTTTTTTTCATGCATCTTGGCATCATGTTCTCCTCCACCAGTCTTACACACTGCTTTTGGATAACTTTATGCTGCTTTACTCCTGGTGCCAAAATTTAAGCAGTTCAGTTTGGTGGTTTGATGTGATGCTTGTGATCATCCATCTTCCTCTTGATTATATTCCAGAGGTTTTCACTTTGGTAAAATCAAAGAAATTGGTTGTTACATGTGTAATAACTGTGTAATAATGGTGTAATAAGCTGTTAATAAACAGAGTTGTGGATTTGTTTGGGTTGTGTTGCAGACGATCACTCCAGATTCACCTTGAAGAGTGAAAATAACCACGGCAGCTCTGATTACATCAACGCCAGCCTCATCGTAAGCACAACTCCTCACTTCTGTCTCTCTCTCTCTCTCTACTGGTGTGTAATTGTGAATATTATGGGATTGATGGTGTTATTCTGGAGGTGGTGCTAAAGCTGCAGGAAGGTCAAGGTTAAAGTAAAAACACAAAGTGCCAGAAGGAGGAAAATCTTATTTTAAACGTTGGGTTTTGTGTTATTTCCGGTTGTGTTTGTGGGGAACGGAGAGGCGCTGAGAGCCGAGCCTGTGGGTATTTCAGGCCGAGCGCTATCTGCTCAACACAAAGCTATGAATTTGAAATGTATAGCTCTCTGAAGCCTGACATTCAGCGCTTTAAAAACCAATACTTATCTACTGAGTGGGCACACACACACACACACACTCTCTCTCTGAGAGCGAGAGTACTCCTCTGACCTTACTGCTGCAGTTCACAGAGTTTAGAGAAACTTTATTGTGCTTCATATCTTTTAATAGATAACCTCAAAGTGTGTATCATAACCTATATAATAAAAAAGATCCATACTGGAGTTTTACTGCACTGCTGGGATCGCTGGCCCATTTCTGACTTAGTATATAAATCATACAATATCATTTCAGAGTGATTTTAAGGTATTTCTTCAAATAAAATTCTATACAATTCAAAGGTAAATAATATTTTTTAATACATTCCGAACAAACAAATTTACTAAAACATTGTGCAGAAAATGTACATTCATCTACAGCCAGTGCTCAAACCAAGCAACAACAAAAAAATCTATGGTTTTAGGAGTATTGTATTTTGAGTTACTGTGAAGTGAAGGTGGTGGCAAAATTGCCCATATTATACTGGGAGTTGATTGGATAGTCAGCATACATTTTTAAATGCAATGTTTTTTGGGTTGTTATCTGTAAAACCAACCAACCAACCAGTCATCCAAGCAACCACCTGCCCAACTGCCAAACTATTCATCCAACCAACCACCCAGTTACACTGTAAGAAATAATTAATTCAGAAATTCGTTTTAAAATTGGCTTTGTGTGAAAATCAGCAGCTTAAGCAGCAACTTAAATTAATCATTTAAATTAAGCAAAGCAACACATAATTTTAGTTTACTTAAAGAAAACTATTTCACACAACAATGTGAACCTTGGAAAAATCGATCTATTCCATCTATTAAAGCAAAACCAACCAACCCACCCAATTAAACAACCAACCTACTGCCCAATTTTCCAACTATCCATCCAACCAACCATCCGTCCAATTAACCAAATGCCCAACCAACCACCCACTCCACCAAACAGCCAACCCAATCCCAACCCAACCCAATCAGCTGCCCAACCTCCAAAGTACTCATCCAACCAACCAACCATTCAGTCAACCAAATGTCCAATCACCTGCTTAACCAGCTACCCAACCAACTGCCAAATCAAATAACCAAACGATCGCCCAGTGACGTAGACAACCAATCCACCCAACTAAGCTAACATCCAATCACCCACTCAACCAAGCATCCAGTCATCCAAACAACCAATTGCTTGACCTCCCTACTATTAATCCAACCAACCACCCACCGAATTAACCAACTGTCCAACCAACCATTTACTCAACCAAACACTCTCGCCCACCCATCCAGTCAACCAAACTAACCAACCAAAAAATAATAACCTAGACAACCAACCCACCCAACTAACCAAATATCCACTCAATCATCCAACCAACCAACTCCAAACTATTAATCCAACCAACCATCCACCCAAATAACCAAACGTCCAACCAACCACTTAACTAAATAACCAAACCACAAACCATCCAACCATTCATCTAAACAGTAGAGTACAGGTTTTTGTGGTTTAGCAAAACAATTGAAACAGAGAAACCATGTAGACACACATTGAGATTTTTGGTTTCTGAATGAAGGATTTGAGCGTTTTAAAGTTGTATTTTATCCAGATCTGTGCGAGAGCTGAACACAGCAGCTAATTGAGGGCTGTTTACTTTCGCTCAGCCGCTGACGGTCCGGAGAAAGCGGGGAGGCGAGAGAGTTTTTGAAAGTCACTCTTTCGTCTGTTCTCTTCGTCTCCTGCGACCCGACAAAAGGAGAAGTGAAGAAAGTGTGTGGGTCTCTCCTCCCGCGCTCTGTAATTACGGCCCAGCGGGCACCTGCCAGCCAGCGCCACCAAAACTGTGACAATTACACCTGTCATACGTTAGCTTTTTCCTCGTTAGCGCAGAGAGAGTGGAAATGACTCACTGCTGATCTTCTCTTTCTTCTCTTTCCTCAAGCTCAGAGCTTTGTAGAACTTCGTAGAACAGGCCTGCTGGGGGGGTTAGGACAGTCTGACCTCCTAACACACACACAGACACACACACACCACACACACCACACACACAGCTCATTAACACATCCAGCACTGTAAGAACGTCTGATCTGCAAGCCTGTTTATGTGGGCAGTAAAATAACACTACACTGAGAAGAACTAGCGCTGCTCAATGATGTGATTCTTTCTTCTGAAATCAAGAGTATTAAAAAGAGTTTATCCTGCTTTTGTTGGAGTAACTGTCTCTACTGTCCAGAGAAGAATTTCTACTAGTTTTTTAAAAAAGCATTGCTGTGAGGATTTGATTGCATTCATTGAGAAGACTGTCGATTAGTAAGGTCAGGATCTTGGATGATCACCACCCCACCTCATCCCTCATCAAGTTTTAGATGGAGCTGGATATGGATGGGCAGGTGGGTTGAAAGTGTTGCTTAAAAACCACCCAACTGTCTTAATAACAACCCAACAAACACCAAACAAACAACCACTCAACTAAACAATCACCAAACCAAAATGCCTACCAAACGAACTAACCACTAAACATTCAACCAATAAACCAAACAACCACCTAACCAAACAGTCCAAATTCCCAACCACAACCAACTGTCTACCTAAGTAACTAGGCACATAACCATCCAACCAACCCACCAAACCCAACAAATGCCCAACTACCAATAAACCAACCAATACAACAACCACTGACCCACAACCACGCAACTAAACAAAACCCAAACCAAACAACATCCACCCAACCAACAAACCAACCACCAAACAACCACAGAACCACCCAAACAAACAATAATCCAACTACCCAACCAACGAACCAACCAACCTGCAAACCAATCAATGAACCAGTCAACTCACCAATTAACCACCTTAGCAACCACGCACCAACTAATCACCCAACCAGCAAACCAATTAATCAATCAGTCATCCCACCAAATAACCACCTTACCAACCACGCAACCAACTAACCAAGCAGCCAGCAAACCAATCAATCAACCAGTCAACTGGCCAAATAACCATCTAACCAACCACACAACCTACTGATCAACCAACCAGCAAACCAATCAACCAGTCAACCCGCCAATTACCCAATTTACCAACCATGCAACCAAATACCTAACCAACCAGCAAACGAATCAATCAACCGGTCAACCAGTCAATTAACCACCTAACCAACCAACCAACCAATCACCCAACCAACCAACCAACCAGGAAACCACACAACCACCCATTTAAACAACAATCCAGCTACCCAACCAACCACTCAACCAACTAACCAACCAACCAGCAAACCAATCAATCAACCCACCAATAACCACCTTACCAACCATGCAACCAACTAACCAACCAACCAATTAACCACCTTACCAAGCACGCAACCAACTATCTAAGCAACCACCAAACAACCACCCAACTAAACAACAATCCAGCTACCCAACCAACCTGTCAACCAATAAACTAATCAACCAATCAACTAATCAGTCATGAAACTCAACCCATCCAATGTTTATACCCCTGTAAACCCCTGTATTAATCATGATGCCAGTAGGTTGATGTTAATCTTCTCCAGAGAGTTATATTTTATTTTGCCGGTACTACAGGAAGTAGACCAGCTGTGTGTGCATGTGCACATCTGTGTCAGCAGTTGGTGCAACTTAAAGCTAAAGCAGCTGAATGCTCTAATTCATTAGTATGGGTGTCCACAAATATTTTACATACAAATATATCTCTTTCTGTGAGTGTGTGTGTGTGTGAGTGTGTGTGTGTGTGTCATGTATGCTCTCTTGTGCTCTTTCTCTGTATCTCTCACACACACACACACACACTCCTTCTTCCTGAGTGACACAAAGCCCTTTTTGAACAATGCCATGCGTCACCTCCCCTGACACACATGAACACACACACTCTGCAGTGACTGGCAGCCGGGCGCATTAGAGGGCCTTCATTAGCATAAGAGGAATCCCGTGCAGCAGCCCGTCGCCTAGCAACGGCCTGGCGGAGGGGTGTGTGTGTGTGTGTGTGTGAGTGTGTGAGTGTGAACCTGCAAGCGAGCGTCTCGTTACTGTCACAGTTCAGGAAGCTGCAAAAATCTACACACACACACACACACACACACACCAATATATTTTATTTTCTCATTATTATTGATTTGTATGATAGTGCTGTTTATATGTGAATAAATCCCATCAGTATCCGTCCTCAACCCTCAGAGCCTTTACTTTCTCTCAAAATCAAAAATATTAGTTATTATAAAATTAAATATATTGCAAAAAATTATTTAGCAGTTCATTCTAGAATAAGCTTCATGTAAAATCAACAGCACAGTAATGCACAGAGATGGCTTTTCTAACCAATGAACCAATTGAAATGCTCCAAAATTAGTTATTTTTTACATTCTGAGGATATACAAAGACACTGTAGGATCAGGCCTTGCACTACAGTATATTTTCCTTTCAGTGGAAAATCTTGTGGCTGGAGCTGGATATGGATGGGCAAGTGGGTTGTGGTTTAGTTTGACAACCACCCAACTGTTTCAACAACCAAACAACCAACAAACCAACCCAACAAACGCCCAACTATCAATAAACCAGCCAACCCAACAAACACCCAACCCCAACCACTCAACTAAACAACCACCAAACACTATGCTTACCCAATCAACTTACCAAAGCATCCAACCAGACAACATCCAACCATCTAACCAAGCAAATATCAAACCAACACCCCAACCAACCGCTCGTCAAACACCAAACAACCACACAACTACCCAACCAATCAAAAACTACCTTACCAACCACCCATCCACAACCACTTAACTAAACAATCACCAAACCAAATTATGCCTACCCAATCAACTTACCCAACAAGACAACATCCAACCAACTGACCAACCAAATGTCAAACCAACCAACAGCCCACCCAACAAACGCCAAAGAACCAACCACACAACTACCCAAACAAGCAAGAATCCAACTGCCCAACCAACCACAGCCACTCAACTAAACAATCACCACACCAAATGCCTACCCAGTCATTTTACCAAACCACCCAACCAGACAATATCCAACCAACACACCAAACAACCTCTCCAACCAAACAAGCAAGCAACAAATCAACCTGACAATCAACAATGTTTTTTTTTTTACAATACGTTTCAGTTTTTAGTTCATTTGTTTTCCTGTTGTTACACTGGATTTTGTAGAGTTTCCGGTTATTAACTGGACCTGAAGAGTTTAAATGGCAAAAATAAACTTTTTACTGGTAGTGTACATACATACATGCTTACAGCTACATACATACATATATGCACACATAAATATATACATTTACATACACCACCTCATTACAGGAGCCTCTAGAGCACCGGTGAATTCCCTTCACCAGGCTGTCAGTTGTTTTGTAATGTTACGGCTGATTGAAGTGTAAATTGACGGCGGTGTGTTTAGAGCTGTGGTGACGGAACTGAAACGTCTGTAATTTCCACAGTTTCACAGTTTCTCTCCGCGGGTTGAAGAGTCTGAAATAAGCGCGGGTAAATTACAGGCTGGTTCTGCAGCAGAAAGCTTTTGTGTTGGGGAGAAAGGCGGGATGGTGGAGGGTTAGTTGAGACGTAGTTTGGGGAATGAATGGAGAAATAAACGCCAGGATGAATTGGGCCGCTGTTTCAGACGCTGATAGTCTGGCAGTCAGCGGCGGGTTTGGTAACGCTGCGGAAGGAGTTCGTCTGGACTAAACGACTCATTTCTGCACAAATGCAGGAGAAGTGCTGCTGCTTTGTTTGTGTCGGGGCCGAGGAGCTCGGCGTTTCTTCCCTCCATTATCTGAAGACTCCTGCAGCGTCCCGAAGTGCTTCTGTTAGCGGCGTTATTTTAGAGTTAGCACTTCACCGATACACATCTCAGCCTAAAGTAATTAGATTTTAAGAGCGCGATCGTCCTTCTGAGTTCCAGATGATATATCCACTTTAATAACTCCCTTTATGCCGGCGAGGCGAGGGCAGTTGGAAGGCGGCTGCACATACGTCTGGTATTAGCTGTCTGCTGTATAATTGCTCTTGCCAGCGATTAAGGTTGCGCTAAGCAATTATATCCATTTGCAGCCGGGCTAATGGCGGTGCGTGTCGTTCACGCTAACAATGGGCCCCGGGTCGGACTTTCTGTCATTTCCCTCGTCATTCTGTTCAACACTTCACTGAAAGTAGCTTTTATGATTAGCCTTTTCAGTATGGTGACCATATGTCCCATTTTCTCTAGACTTGTCCTCTTATTGGGACGTAAAAACAGTCACCAACAACTAGTCCATTTAAATAATGTGAGAACTGTGTCTCAGACATTGGGAAATTCATCATCTACCATGCCCTGCTAAAGAAAATGCTAAAGAAAACAGCATAGCCAGCTCAGACCAGGTCAAGCTGGTTTTCTGCTTAGCAATTGATGGTTTAGATGGTTTAGAACCACAAGCATGACCAACCTGAACAAGATGACCTCCCAGCAACCCATCACCATGATGATTGGCGAACATGACCAACAAGACCTACCTAGTTGACCAGCTTAGCTCTAACTTAGAAGCTAACAACCAGTATAATTGACCATGCTGGTTGACTAGCATCTTATAGCCCAGAAAGACCAAGCTATTAACCCACAAAGACCAGTCTTTTTGACCAGCTTCGTCTACAAGCTTGATCAACAAGACCAAGCCTAACAACCAGTATGCTTGACCAGTGCTGGTTGACTAGCATGACCATAGCATCTTATAGCTCAGCAAGGCAACCTAGACCAAACCAATTGACCAACATCACCAACAAGATGTGTAATTTCTCATTTCTGGAGACTCTAAATCTAGAAGTTGGTTCTCCAGAGGTTAGATATTGAACACACCTTTGGGAACTTATAGAAATGCTTGTTTCGTAGCTCTAGTTTGCTAGTTAATGGCCATTTGGAGCCTACGTGAGGGACGTTGGGGGTGTGGCCTGCTGGTGTTGGGTGGCTGGGTGTTGTTCTCACACTGGCTGTGGATAATGGAGCTGAGTTTGATCCTCTAACAAGAAAGCGTACTGACCTCCATTGAGCCGGCTGCCGGCTATTGTGGTCAGTTAAAATGGCTGCGTTCCAGTCCAGTGACGGCGGCGCTCTCTCCAAGGCATTCCTGTTCATTAAACATGCCTCTCTCTCTCTCTCTCTCTCTCTCTCTCTCTCTCAGGTAGTGTGGTGTGTTATTCAGCGTCCCGCTCTAATCGCTCTCAGGGTTGGTGAAGGGTTTTGGGGGGGTGATGAATGAGGGTCCGGTGTGAGATTCTGCTTTAGACATGACAAAAAGAATAAAGCATGCTTTTCCATTCAGACTCAAAGTGAAATTCCACTAGATTCTGACTTTGCCATGGTGTTTCCATGCCTACAACACAAACGTAGCCGATTCTTCACAATCCGAACACACCAGTGGATCTACATGTGCTTTCTGAGATTTTTATGCAGTAAAATAGATACCCAGCATGCAGCATGTACCCTAACTTAATTCCTTTATTATTTGAAAAATAGCAGTGTTTCCACTAAATATGCTGTATATCAGGGGTCTGCAATTAATTTGGCCAGATATTTTCCAAATCATTACGTGGCGGGCCACAAAAAAGTTCTGTTTTGGAAAATGAAGTGTAATGGGATGGAGTGCTACTACAGACTAGTAGCTCTTCAGCCCAGAGGGTTGTTGAACCCAATTGCAGAACAGTTGAATTCAAAGCAGGAAAATTCCCCCAAAAAGGAACAATAACTAAAACACACCACTCCTCACGAGGGATTTAACCCGTGTTGTCAGGGTCGTGGTTCAATACACTACCGCTGCCCCGGCTAGTGAATTGGGACATGGCCGGGAAAAAACGCCCTTATAAGGAGATAGGGAGAGACTAAGGGAAGGAATTTAAACAAAAGCTCAACAGAGAAGCATTTTATTTATTTATTTTTCTTTATCCTTCAATATAATTCAGTCAACCTCACTGGCCAGATGTTTCATGCTTGCAGGCCACATCTGGCCAGCAGGCCTCCTATTTCCAAACCCTGCTGTATATACTATACAGGTGCTGGTCAACGAATTAGAATAATTTGAAATAGTGCAATCATGAAATTCTTTGAATGCATTTTTTGTGCAGAAAGCAAATCAGGTGTTCACCGCACCTGTCCTACTCGTTAGACTAATCACAGAACTCGTTACCTGTAAAAAACATTGCTCAGCTGAGCTTTCCAAAAGGCCCATTTAGGCCATTTAACTGTGACACTGTTGTTTTATTGAATTAGAATAATGGAGAAACCGTTTCATTGAATTAGAATAATTTTTATTATAATTACAATCATCACTTTCTCAGTATTTTGTTGCTGCCCCCTTGGCTTGTATGACTGCCTGAAGTCTCCGCGGCATCGATTTGACCAGCTTGTCGCAAGTTTCCGCACTCACAGCTTCCCAGGCAGTGGCGATGTTCTGCTTCAGTTGGTCCAGCGTAGTAGGCTTTCTGTCGCAAAATTTTCTGCTTGACGATGGCCCAAAGGTTTTCAATGACATTGAGGTCAGGCGAGTTGGCCGGCCATGCCAAAACTTCAAGCTGTTTTTTAGTGAACCAATCTTTGGTCGACTTTGCCGCATGAGCCGGTGCTAGATCCTGTTGAAATATGAAGTCTTCTTCGCCGAACTGTTCCTCAACAGTCGGAATCAGGAACGTTTCCAGAACATCTTGATATACGGCAGCATTGACAGTCTTCTTGAGGAAGCAGAGTTTCCCTACACCTCGAGCGGACATGCATCCCCAGACCATAACGCTCTGGGGAAACTTGACGGATCTTTTCACGCACTCGTGGTTGTAGGTTTCGCCACCACGACGCCAGACACGAGGACCTTGGTCACCGAAGGAGATGCAGAAGCGTGATTCGTCACTGAAGACCACTTTCTGCCAGTCTTCAGCAGTCCACTCGCCGTGTTCTTTGGCCCACTTCAGCCGTTTCTCCATTTGTTTCTTGTTCAGCATCGGTTTTACTGCTGGAACGCGAGATTTGAAGCCGAGTTCGCGCAGACGACGGTAAGTGGTTGATCTGGAGACGTCAGCGCCGGTCTGCTTGTTCCACAAGTCGGTGAGCTCGGAAGTGGACTTGAACCGGTTGCTGACTGCGATCTTTCTCAGCTGCTTGTTGTCGCGAGCAGAAGTTTTTCGGACGCCGGAACAGTTGGTGCGCTTGCTGCAGTTTTTCTTGAGAGCTATGCAGACGGAAGACTGGCTGATGCCGAGCTGCTCAGCAATTTTAGTTTGGGTCAAGCCTTGTCGGCGAAGGGCTTGAATTTGAGCCACTATTCCGGTTGAGAGGTCGCGCTGCTTACCCATGATTGATTTTACAACTTAGAAATTCTACTCAACCCTGACTTTATACTGCACAGGGAATACTCTTCACAGAAAACAAAAATTCGAGCATTTATTCTAATTCAATGAAACGGTTTCTCCATTATTCTAATTCAATAAAACAACAGTGTCACAGTTAAATGGCCTAAATGGGCCTTTTGGAAAGCTCAGCTGAGCAAATTTTTTTCCAGGTAACGAGTTCTGTGATTAGTCTAACGAGTAGGACAGGTGCGGTGAACACCTGATTTGCTTTCTGCACAAAAAATGCATTCAAAGAATTTCATGATTGCACTATTTCAAATTATTCTAATTCGTTGACCAGCACCTGTACTATGTATATATTGCTGCTACTGCTTCAGAATTCTATGAATCAAAGTAAAAAAATCAAACTTACCAAACTATGGTAAATGTAAAAACGTAAAAACCCAAACCAGTCTGCCTGTCTCAACAAATACAGGGAGAGAAAATAAGAGAAAAAGGTAGATTAACTAGCCAACTAGCTTCAAAACAATTGTTAAAACGGATGTACTGTATTTATCGCCCAATAAGAGGCACCTAAAATTCTTTCGTTTTATTGTCAGAGAAACATAATAATAGTAAAGCCACTTCACTGAAGTACAGTGTTATACAGGAGTTTCAGTAAAGCTCTTCAGTAGTATTAGCATTAGCCACTAACTGCGTTAAGCGCTAGCTCTTTCACCAGTCAGAGATGGGTAATATCCACCTGTAGTCTACTGCTAACCTCAGCTAGCACTTCTGGAGCAGCATTCTCATTACTAGCTAAATGTGCTAAGCGCTAGCTCTAATATTGCCCTGTCTTACCGAAGCACTCAGGAACAATCTGCAGGATCTGTGTGAGAATATTGGAGCTATTATGCTATTATATTATTATCACAGGATAAACATTAGGAACCTCTACAACTCTCTACATGCTGAGATTTGAGATGTTTAAGATGTTGCACATGCATTACACACTACTTCTGTATGTGTAGCTGAATATAATATATAATAATAACATGACCCAGAGTTGCCCGTATCAGTCTAATTTTTAAACAATTTCTTTTTCTATTTCATTATTTTTCAGGACAATTCATCGGAACAGTAAAACTACGCCTACTTAAAAAAAGAGATAATAACTAAGCTTAAATTCGCTTCATTTTGAGTTTGTTTGTTGGTGTGTTTATTCAGGGTTATGTTTGTGTTGAAATTGTTGGAGCGTTATTTATCCGTAGTCATTTAATAATGTGATTTAATGAGAATTTGCTCTTTTCTGCTGTTTGAAAACATAGAGTGATTTTTAAAAATCTAATTTATTTTTTTTGTCGCTAACAAGCAAACGCTTCATCCTATCTGTCATCATCCAGCTATCTGCGGCTTTCTCTGCTTTTTATTTTTGTTATTTTGCAACTACACGGTTGGATACGCTCACACACACACACACACACACACACACACACACACACACACACACACACACACACACACACGGGCGGCTCCATCCTCTAGATGCCGGGCTTCTCATCAATAAATGTGTTTGATTAGAGCGCCGCTGGGCTTTTATTTGCCATTCCAGCTTTAATCAGCCGTATTAAAGAATGAACACGCTCTGAAAAAAGACCAGACCACGCACAGGGACAGACAGACGGGAGGTGGGGGGTGGGGGGGCGAGTGCAATTGTATGTGTATGTGTGTGTGTGTGTGTGTGTGTGTGTGTGAAAGACAGAAAGAAAGCGAGAGAGAGAAAAAAAGAGATAGATGACAAGATAGAGGGAATGAAAGGATACGTGGGGGAGAGGAGAGAGACAGGAGGGAGGAGAAGCTGCTATTGATTGGGAGAGAGAGAGAGAGAGAAGAGAAAGAAAGATGAAAAAAAGAGTGAGGAAGAAATAATGCAACGTAAAAACAATACTATAACTGTAACGCTGCCGTTCTTTCTCTTACAACATTTTAAAGACACGGATGATATTTTGCAAAAAATAAAAAATAAATCTTCTGCAGCCAGACCAGTCCAGTACCCGTACCATCTTATTGAAAAATGCATGAACATCCATGAAAAAAAAACATGAAGTGCGGGAACAATGGCTTAGTGGGTTTCCTCCTCCCACAGTCTAAAATCATGGAGATCACATAAATTGGATACTCTAAATTGCCCAGAAAAAGTGACACTCTAAAATTGATCTGGTGTGTATGTGTAAGAGTGTGTAAGTGTGTGGTATGTACTGTATGTACGTTAGTGTGTGTGTATAAATGTGTGTATGATTGTGTGCCCTGATATGGATTGGCAAGTCCTGGGTAAATGCTGTAGTGCTGGATGCAGTCCTCCAGGTGGACGGTTGTTTCCGGTTGAGAGTACGCTGTATGCAATTGGCTGCTGCTTCTCACCGGTGTGTGGATGAGTGCTGAGTATGAATGGTTGTGTGTTAAACATGTAAATTGTAAAGTGTCCTTGGGTTTCTAGAAAGGCACTATATAAGTTAAATAACTTTGTGTCTGACAGATGCAGAGTGAAGTAAAGTGAGGGTGTAGACTTTGTATAAGTGGCAGTGGGGTGGGTTGGGCAGAACACTGTTCTTCTACTGGCTGTTCAGCAGTCTGGTCACCCGGGGGAAGAAGCTGTTTCAGAACCAGCTGGTTCTGGTCTTTAAGCTTCTTAGCCTCCTTTCACTCAGCAGCTGTTAAAACAGGGAGTGGCTTGGATGGGACGGGATGGGTCCTTCATTATAGTTCTAGATTTCATCAGGGATTTTCCTCAGGCCAATTTGTCTTTGTAGATCAAGCCTAGCTGTTAAACATGGTGGTGGCAGCATTTTTCTCCCTCAGTGATTAAAAACAGATGTTGTTTTTATTTTGTGTAAATAACATGTAAATAAATAACATCTCTCTCTCTCTCTCCTTTTCTCTTTCTCTCTCCATAGATGGATCATGACCCTCGTAACCCAGCCTACATCTCCGCTCAGGGTCCACTCCCCAACACGGTGGCTGATTTCTGGCAGGTAAATAGACTTTATATGTCTTAATTTCTAAATTTACAATTATTTCATATATTATAAGAATTATAAGGACTGAAAGACCCCCATAAGGAATAAGAGCAGAACACACATTAAATACCCGCTATACAACTTTAGAAATGGAACGCCACATTCGTCTACGCCCACTATAAGACCTTACTACAACTCCCATAATTCACCTGGCCCTACTATGAGTTCAGAATCACTCACAAGATTGCACCTCACAACTTATAGGCACAGTTGAAGACACTCTCAATCTATCCTCTGAAAAAACTCAAAATTGACAATATTTAAAAAAATACCTATACCTTTGTACTTTTAATCACTGGCCAATTTATTAGGAACACCTATACCCTTTAATACTTCCACTTACCTGCCAATTTATTAGGAACACCTATACCCTTTCATACTTCCTCTAACCTGCCAATTTATTAGGAACCCCTATACCCTTTTGTACTTCCACTTACCTGCCAATTTATTAGGAACATCTATACCCTTTTGTACTTCCACTTACCTGCCAATTTATTAGGAACCCCTATACCCTTTTGTACTTCCACTTACCTGCCAATTTATTAGGAACACATATACCCTTGTGTACTTCCACTTACCTGACAATTTATTAGGAACACCTATACCCTTGTGTACTTCCACTTACCTGACAATTTATTAGGAACACATATACCCTTGTGTACTTCCAATTACCTGACAATTTATTAGGAACACCTATACCCTTGTGTACTTCCACTTACCTGACAATTTATTAGGAACACCTATACCCTTGTGTACTTCCACTTACCTGACAATTTATTAGGAACACCTATACCCTTGTGTACTTCCAATTACCTGTCAATTTATTAGAAACCCCTTCCTCTAATCTACAACCATTTCTTCTGAGGAAAGTCCACATCTGCAGTAGCAGAACACCCACCAGGGTGGACCCCGGATGCTGTGATGAGTTTAAAGTGTATAATTACGTAAATGCTGGTTAGTTTTCCCATGTAGTACAACTCTATAAACACTTTCTCAGTGCCGGTAACTGCTGACCTCAGAGCAGCTCTGCGTGTGTAATTCTCTGCTGTACTAATGTCAGGTTGGTGTTGTGGATGAATTACGGAGTGTGGAGCTCTCAGCAGAGTGGAGAGAGGAAATTGCAGGCCGTACAGTGTAGTTACCAGCTGTTTATTCCCCAAGTGCTCTGCTGAAAGAATGGGGCCAGATACACACTGCCTAATGCTACAGAGAGAGAGAGAGAGAGAGAGAGAGAGAGAGAAAGCTACTCTGTGGATGTGAGTGTATTAGCCTAATTAGGGGCTCGGGCGCTCCCACAGGGGCTGGGATTGGGCCGGCTGAGCTGTAGATGTGTTGTAGTGGAGGATGGGCTATAAACACGTTTTTTGTAGAGCTGCCAAGCCATAGACCTTCATGTAGAGCTCAGAGACACAGAAGATGCTCCAAATGTGTTTGATCTCATTATCACACCACTGAAGATGAGCTGTTATCATATCAGACTGATCTCATCAATGGGTTCAGTTTAACTTCTCTATCTATACTTTAGTACTTCTTTCACTCACTGGCCACTTTATTAGAAACACCTCTCTATCTATACTTAAGTACTTCTTTCACTCACTGGCCACTTTATTAGAAACACCTCTCTATCTATACTTTAGTACTTCTTCCACTCACTGGCCACTTTATTAGAAACACCTCTCTATCTATACTTAAGTACTTCTTTCACTCACTGGCCACTTTATTAGAAACACCTCTCTATCTTTACTTTAGTACTTCTTTCACTCACTGGCCACTTTATTAGAAACACCTCTCTATCTTTACTTTAGTACTTCTTTCACTCATTGGCCACTTTATTAGAAACACCTCTCTATCTATACTTTAGTACTTCCTACAGTCACTGGCCACTTTATTAGAAACACCTCTCTATCTATACTTTAGTACTTCTTTCACTCACTGGCCACTTTATCAGAAACATCTCTCTATCTATACTTTAGTACTTCTTTCACTCACTGGCCACTTTATCAGAAACATCTCTCTATCTATACTTTAGTACTTCTTTCACTCACTGGCCACTTTATTAGAAACACCTCTCTATCCTATTATTCCCCTTTGACCTCCTTTTATCCCTATCCAAAGATGTTTTACCTTTAAACTTATTTTACATTGTACTTGACTATTGTAAGTCGCTTTGGACAAAAGCGTCTGCCAAATGTAATGTAATGTAATGTAATCTATACTTTAGTACTTCTTCCGCTCACTGGCCACTTTATTAGAAACACCCATTCCTTAATTTATTAATAATTAAACGAATTTATAATGTGATAGAGAGGTGTTTCTAATAAAGTGGCCAGTGAGTGAAAGAAGTACTAAAGTATAGATAGAGAGGTGTTTCTATTAAAGTGGCCAGTGAGTGTACTTTAATTGAAAGCTGTATATGGATGTTAAGAGGGTTGTGGGTGTTTTTATGTGTTGTTTTAGAGTGGTATTAGTACAGAACTCTTTAATGGACGTGTTGTTTTTGTTTGTTTGTTTGTTTGTTTGTTAGTGTGAGGTAAAGGTTGGATGAGGGAGTGCGAGGGATCTTGTGCGCTTTGTTCAAAGTGCACTTTTGATTGAACTGCCGGCTCACGTAAATTTATTGCGGTAATGCATTGATGTCACTCGACCTTCTAAAACAGCGAATCTGCGCTCGGCGGCTAATGGGACGGGTGCTAATTGAGGTTATTGGTTGCTTGTATTTGTCATTTTGTCAATTACTGGCAAAAAAATAACGATCTAAATTGAATTAATTTCACAGCGAGGAATTAGAAGCGGCTGGGCCGTGCAGACTCAGAAAGCTTCCATTAAAAGCCCTGCTCAGATTAATGATGAAGATGAACGCATCAATCCCCGTCAATTACTATAGCCTGCTTACGCCACGCTCTAAATCCATCACGCCAAACAACTTCACCAACACGGGCTGTGAGGAGCTTTTACTGTGCTGATTTTCTCTGTTTTTGGGTCGTTTTTGGCCCAAATTGAGCAAAAGAACACATATTTAATGTATTATTCCTTCAATTAAAGAAATAACCTTTCATACAAGAATGTGTTTTTAATAATATGTCCAAGAGTTTCTAATAAATTGGCTTATCTGTCAAATTTGAAGACATTTAAAGGAGAGATGTGCAGGAAGAACATCAAGTGAAGGTTCTTTAAACCTGAGAAACTTAAAGAGAACCCTGTGTAGCACTATAATACAATAATAATGATCATGGTCACAAAAATGTACAGATATTCCAACTCATTCCGTGTTCATTTACTTAATATACTGTTTTAATGGAGCGTGAGTCATTTCCAAAATACATTAAGTACAAAAATCAATCAAACACTGTATATCTCCATTATTTTTGCTATATACGGCTCTGGAAAAAAACAAGAGACCATTTAATGACAAATTGAAAACCTCGAATATAATCAAGAGGAAGATGGATGATCACAAGCCATCAAACCACCAAACTGAACTGCTTGAATTTTTGCACCAGGAGTAAAGCAGCATAAAGTTCCCCAAAAGCAGTGTGTAAGACTGGTGGAGGAGAAAAAATGTGATTAAAAAACAGGGTTATTTCACCAAATATTAATTTCTGAACTCCTAAAACTTGAAAAAAAATATGAACTTGTTTTTTTTGCATTATTTGAGGTCTAAAGCTCTGCATCTTTTCTTATTTTCTGCAAATAAATGCTCTAAATGACAATACTTTTATTTGGAATTTGAGAGAAATGTTGTCTGTAGTTTATAGAATAAAACAACAATGTTCATTTTACTCAAATATGAACCTATAAATAGCAAGTTTATTAGTAATAGCAATAGCAAGCAATAGTTTATTATAAATGAACCAATTGAAATGCTCTGAAATGAGTGAAATCCTGATTTTTAAAAAGAGTTTAAGCTGCTTTTGTTGGAGTAACTGTCTCTACTGTCCAGAGAAGAATTGGATTGCATTCAGGTCAGGATGTTGGATGAACCAAAAGTATTGGATGGAGCTCCATCATTCCAGAGAACACAGTTCCTCCATTACTCCACAGTTCAATGACATTAAGTTTATTTTTGTTTTTCTAATCCAGAAAGTCTCAATCTTTTGGCGGTAATTCTCTGCAGGGGGCTACACAAGCTGTATAGTTAAGTGTGCATTTGCACATTTGTGTCAGCAATGGGTGCAAATTAGTCAAATAGTAATCTACCAACTTTTAGACACATAGTTTACTCTTTATGTATCCAAAAACCTCTTTTATATTTAAGAGTTGAGCTGAAACAGCCGTCCCCACTGCCCACCTTCTGTACTGCCGAGGTCACATGACCCGTCGTCCTTGGACCGTGGTTTGCTTGCTTGGTCAGGAGGCCAGTTAGTGTAAATATGCAGGTGTTAATCCGGCCAGCGCTGGTTCTGCTCCACCGTCAGGCCTGTTCTGGTCCACTAGAGCCAGCTTTTGTTGGTTCGCTCTGACCTTTGCTCAATATCGCGCAGTGATTTTTCCAGGACGGGCAATATTTGATCACCTGGCCTGGAACATTTGTATAAGCTCATCCAACCACCTCCCGTTAGCTGTTAGCAGAGCCGCTACTCTGCCGCCGCCGCACAAAAAAACGCTTCGCAGCTTTAATGGTGTAATGAAGCAGGAGAACATCACACATCAGAAATCATTTTTACGATTTTCAAACGAGCGTTTAATGAGAGCAGCCGAACGGAAGAGCGAGGAGAAGAACCTGGACTGTCTTTTCTTCTTCTCTTTGTCTTTTTCTCTTTCATTAAAAGCTGCTTTCTTGTAGAAATGTTACATTTTTTAAGCTATGATAATAATTTGGCGTTTCATACCTAAAAGTCTGGTTTATTATGTTTGGTTTCACACTGAATTTAGTGACTTAGTCACTAAAGAAAAGAAAAGAACACCACCTATGTGGGCGGAGTCTCCCTCCCTACACTTCACACTGATTGGTTTTGTAGAAAGTTTCAGTTTAGTGAGTTGCTTTTCCAGGTGTTGTTACAGGTGTTTCAGGTGTCTTCGAGTGCAGGTGTGTCTCACAGCAGAGTAAGAAAAACAGATTCCCCTCAGATTAATTTTATTTCTGTCTATCTACAGTTAATCTACAGTTACAGTAGATACAGGAATTGGGCACCACTACTAAAATTCGTGGTCTTGTCTTGGTCTCCTGGAAACTCCTAGTAGAAGTCTTTGTCTTGACTTGGATGTGACATGTCCTGGTCTTGGTCTTGTCTTAGACTCGACTACTAAAACCTAGGCTTTGTCTCTGTGTTGTTCTTGAATTGGGTTCAACTACTAAAAGTCTTGGTCTTGTCCCAGTCTTGATTTGGGCTCAACTAACAAAAAATCTTGGCCTTGGCCTCATTCTTGGACTTGGGCTTTACTACTAAAAGTCTTGGTCTTTTCTCTGTCTCAGACACTTTTGGTCTCTGTCATGAGTTGGGCTCAATTACTAGAAATCTTGGCCTTGTCTCCGTCTCAGACACTCTTGGTCTCGACTTGGGCTTAACTACTAAAAGTCTTGGCCTTGTCTCGGTTTCAGACACTCTCTGTCTCAACGTGGGCTTAACTACTAAAAGTCTTGGTCTTGTCTCGGTCTTGATTTGGGCTCAACTAACAAAAAATCTTGGCCTTGGCCTCATTCTTGGACTTGGGCTTTACTACTAAAAGTCTTGGCCTTGTCTCGGTCTTAGCCTCTCTCTGTCTCTGTCTTATCTCGGACTCAACCACTAAATGCCTCGGCCTTGTCTCGGTCTCAGACACACTCAGTCTCTTTTATGATTTGGGCTCCACTGCTTGGCCTTGATTGGAGTTGGCATTTCCTAGTCCTGGTCTTATTTCAGACTCAACTGTTAAAAGTTTTGGCCTTGTCTCAGTCTCTGTTTTGACTTGGGCTCAACTACTAAAAGTCTTGGACTTGTTTTAGTCTCAGCCACTCCTGGTCTTGGTCTTGACTTGAAATGTCTTGGTATTGATTTGGACTCAACTATCAAAAGTCTTAGTCTTGGTTTGGACTTAACATGTCCTTCATCTGGTCTTGTCTCAGACTCAACTACTAAAAGTCTTGGCCTTGTCTCTGTCCTGGTCTTGACATGTCCTGCTCCTGGTCTTGTCTCAGACTTAACTACTAAAAATCTTGGCCTTGTTTTGGTCCTGGTCTTGGTTTTGTCTCAGACTCAACTACTAAAAGTGTTTGCCCTGTCTCTGTCTCCATTTTGACTTGGGCTTGTTTTGGTCATCCACTCTTTGTCTTGGTATTGATTGGGCTTGACCTGGGTTTAACTACAATAAATGTCTTGGCCTTGATTTGGTCTCAGCCACTCACGGTCTTGGCCTTGACTTCAACTTGAAATGACTTGGTATTGATTTGGACTCAACTATTAAAAGTCTTAGCCTTGGCTTGGACTTGACATGTCCTTGTCATGGTTTTGTCTCAGTCCTGGTCTTGTCTCAACTACTAAAAGACTCAGGCTTGTCTCTGTCTCTCGACTTGGGCTCAACTGCTAAAAGTATTGGTCTTGTTTCAGTCTTGGTCTTGACTTGAACACAACTATTAAAAGTCCTGTTCTTGCTCTTTACTACAACCCTTAAACAATTAAAGTACTCCTCTATTTGCTCTGTGCGGTTAATTCTTACCATTCTCACATTCTCACCACAGAGGTCTCTAAATTCCTGAATCTCCAAAACCTCACAGACTGTCTCTTTAAAAACAGAACGTGACTAAAATCAGTGTGGTATTATATTCATTATTCTCTCGTCTAGCAATTATGAATTCATGAATCTCTCCAGCGCTTCATAAGATTAAAAACGTAACGCATTCTGTGTAATGTCACTTTTTGGGCCGCTTGCTCCGCGGCACGGAGTCGCGGCGCGTTTGGCGTTACGGCTCTTCGGGGACGTGCCGAACGTGAGTGTGATTAGTTTACGGTCGGGCCCATTGTATTTTTATTGCTCTCATAAAAGTCAGTGTTTTTCCCTCATTTTCCTAACGGCCTCAGTGGGCCATTATATCTTCCAAGGACATGGAGGAAGTGTGATTAGGAGAAATGGAGCGAGAAACAGCCGCTCAGAGAGAAAGAGAGAGAGAGAGACAGAGAGAGAGAGAGAGAGAGAGAGAGAGAGACAGAGAGAGAGAGAGAGAATAGAGAGGGAGGGAATAGAGAGCGAGTGATTGAGTGACTGGGCAGAGGGACTAACTTGAACCTCAATTACAACTAATAGACAGCTGGACTAATGATAACCAGCTCCACTACCTGGGCAGGACTGACACTGAGACTAATGCCTCCTAACTACAGCGTTATTAAAGGTATTAACCCTTACAGCCCTACAGACGGATTTTACATCCAAAATCTCACCTTGTGTTCTCAGCTTAATTACTCAGGAATCCCTTCACACATAAACATAATCCATATATGGTTAGAAAGGGCGGAGCTTAGTCTTTCTAAAAATAGTGATCACTTCCCAGTGCGGTAAAGCTAAACCTACAAGAAACTCGTTGAGAAAAACACCTAAAAAAGTGAAAAATCTCCTTCCCCAACCAATATTATTTACCTTTAGTGCTTCAAACATATTTATATGATGTTTCAAACCAAATAATATCAGTAAATAAAGACTCAAAAGTGTCCACAGAAAAAGTGTGAAACTACCTGCTTTACTCAAACTAAAGCTAGGTATGGTGTGCGCACTACTTTATATAGTTTTTATTATTTTAATTGCACATTTTTACTTTAAGAAGTTTTTTTGCACTAAACATTTTTATTTATTTAGACTAAAACGTTTTTTTTGTTTTTTTGTTTTGTTTTTTTTAATACATTTTTCTATTATGTTCTTTGTGTGTCCTGATCTAAATACTGAAAGGCATAGGCTGCTCTGAGTGTCAGGTTTTTAATAAGTTAATCTACATGTATACTAGAGGTGTGATTATTGATTATCAAAAAAAAAAAAAAATCCGCCTGATGCTGTTTCTCTCATTCAGTGTTTTTTACATTGTAAATTTAATATTAAAGACTATATTCAAGCTCTCTGTTTTATACTTCAGATTGTTCTAAGTATCACATTTCTCTTTGAGGACAGATCTGCAGACTCTTGGTATGATCACAAGCCATCAAACCAAACTGAACTGCTTAAATTTTTGCACCAGGAGTAAAGCAGCATAAAGTTATCCAAAAGCAGTGTGTAAGACTGGTGGAGGAGAACATGATGACAAGATGCATGTATTAAAACCAGGGTTATTCCACCAAATATTGATTATTTCTGACCTGTTAAAACTTTATGAATATGAACTTGTTTTCTTTTCATTATTTGAGGTCTGAAAGCTCTGCATCTTTTTTTGTTATTTCAGCAATTTCTCATTTTCTGTAAATAAATGCTCTAAATGAGAATATTTTAATTTGGAATTTGGGAGAAATGTTGTCTGTAGTTTATAGAATAAAACAACAATGTTCATTTTACTCAAACATAAACCTATAAATAACAAAATCAGAGAAACTGATTCAGAAACTCTTGATTCAGTGGTCTCTTAATTTTTTTCCCCAGAGCTGTGTATTATAGAAGGCTAATATTACCACCCACTGTGGACTGCACAGTTGAATACAGCTAATATTACTTAACTAAAACTCAAATTAAACATACTGGCGCCAAACTGACAAAGTGACTGGCTGTAACAGTTGCTAAATTGCTAAATTAACTGTTTAAATTGATAAAAAATTAGCTAGTTTGTAAAGTAAGGATCTATCTAGCCATCATTAAACATTACACATAACACAGGGAAAAAGATCTCCAGACTCTGGAGGCGTGTCTGTCTGATTACTGTCTGTGTTAATAATGGTACGGATGTGAAGTTCGTGTTCAGAATGAACAGAATGAAGTGTTTTGTAAAGCATTAAAATTTTGAACAGTTATAATAATGGTTTCTCTGTGTTTCTCTGTGTGTGTAGATGGTCTGGGAGAGCGGCTGTGTTGTGATCGTCATGCTAACTCCGCTAGCTGAGAACGGGACCAAGCAGTGTCATCAGTATTGGCCAGATGAAGGTTCTGACCTGTACCACATTTACGAGGTAAAACACTTTAAATGTATTGATTTATTTGTGAAATATATGGGTTTTTTATCCATTTAAGGCCCAATTCTATTTCTCTTCTGTATCCCTACCCCTTGTTTTAGAGCGTAACCCCTCCTTTTAGAGCAGAGTCACAAGGGAAAGTGGTGAAATCCTTGAAATTCTCCACCCAAGATTTGGGAAAACGCTTCATGCACCTAGCTAACTTGAAAAATAAAATAAAATAAATAAAATAAAAGCTAATTTTAGCTCACAATCAAAGAGGAATTAAGAAATAGACGATGGTAATTAATTGCAGCAAACTTTCTGTTCAGTAATTAAATTAAATTATCCATTGTCCATTTCTTAATTTCTGTGTGATGGGGAGCTAAAAATAAGCTTTTATTAGCTTTTATTTTGTTTAAAGCTCACCTTCCGCGAAAATCCGATTTTTCTTGTTTTTTGTGGAATACAGTAGGTCTCTCCGAGTTGAATGTGTACACCTGCACATTAAACTGTTTTGCAGCCCCCATTGTCTGCAGGAGCTAAGCAAAGAAATCCCCCCTCCCCCCCTCCGAAAAACGGGTGAATTTTGAATCATCTTTCTGCCTACGTAGGCAGAAACTCACAGACCAGCCCACCTTGGCTCGAGAAACTCCCAGAGGCGGAGCTGAAGCGATGCAACATCACCGCTCATCAGTTAGGAGGTGGGAGGCAGTGAGCGGCAGAGCGGCGGAGGGGCGTCGCAGTGCTCCTAGCCAATCAGAGGAGAGATATTTGCATGCTGTTTGCATGTATGAATATTCATGAGCAAAGCTGGAATCCGGTCATTTTGGACACACCCCTAAAACAGTCCATTAAAAAAGAGCTATACAGAGACACCTGAGAACTTTTTTTTTACAAAAACGGCTCACGTCATTCATTCATACTAGAGACCACAACTAGACATTTTAAAATGAAAGAAAAAATGACGGAAGGTGAGCTTTAATATTTTTAGTTTTTAAATATGGTCTCACCTGGATGTTGTAGAGTAAAGTAAATTGTAAATTTAGTCTAAAATTTAATCTGTTAATGCAGGATGTGAAGAACCTTAGACATAAAGATATCTACTGCAATTACTTTTGTTTTGTAAGCTTAAAGTAAACTTTCAACTGGGCAAAATGTCTTTGAGTGCATCATAAAAGCATGCCTAACAGTCAGGGTTGCCAGGTGCAACAAAAATATCCAGCCCAAAGTCAGTCTAAAACCCGCCCTTCAGAAGCTTAATCTAGCCCAAAATATCTGTCTGTCACACGTTTGAAGCAAATGGCAAAATAACTATGAGTGAACGACTCAGTATTTAGTTTATAAGGATTTTATTATCAGTATTGCTATTTATCTTAAAGTAATTAATAATATTGTAACTTTAGTGTTTTATTACAGTTTTATAACAGTTTTATATCCCAGTCAAGAACATTTAATAGTAACATAATTAACAAAAAACCCTCCTCCACTTTAACATGACTTTCTCTCGCTCTTCATCTCTTTATTTTCAATTTAATTCAAAAAAGCTTTATTGGCATGAACATAGTAAATTACAGTGTTGACAAAGCATGCATGCATTAATTGATCAATTAATAATAATAAAAAACCATAAACAACTGATCAGTTAACATCAATTTGTACGTAAACAGTTCAAATATACAACAAATAAACAAATGACTCATGTTAATTAGACATGAATTATTATTGTAATTGATTGTTTGGATATGTGTGTAGATTGTATTAAGGATATATGATCTATATGATTATCTCTGTATTAGAACCTGGTCTCAGTACAGAACAGTACAGTGGTTGGGTGTAACGGTCTCTCACCAGGAGGTACACTACCCTAAAGAAGCCTTGCTGTAATCCAGTTTATCAGTGTAGTAAATTCTGCTCTTCAGTGCAGGATAATCATGTCTTTTCTGCTCCTGGAAAGCTGGACTTAGTTAACCCCCTGATCTAACACAGTGTTTCTGATATTCTGGCCCCTCCAGGGACCTCTACCAGATAAATCAAGCATGTGGAATCAAAGCTGAGGGTAAACTCTACAGGGGTCATAGATCTTCAAAAGCAGGGCTGGAGAAACCGAGCCGAACCCACTCATTCTCAGCATCATTAAAAATGAAATGAGAAATTAAAAATTAAAGTTTCCATCCAGAGTTTAAAGCGATAGTTCAGCTGAACAGCGCTAACGTGGCAAACATTGATTAAAACCCTTAAGGCACAGAATCGAATAAAGATTTTTGAACATTTTGAACAAAATGCAGAATCTGCTCACAATCTGCTCACTGTTGCACCGGGATGCATTAATAAAATCACCAGCGCTGAGAAATCCGCACTGCAAATAAATGATAGTAAGGTATAAGATGAAAGCCTGGAGCATGCAGTGGGAGAGTGAGAGAAGATAAAGTAATACCACATAAAATTAAAGTAACAATTTTTAATCTAAAAGTAGATTTTTTTGATTCTTACTTTTTGACATAATGTGAATCTAGTAGTTGGTCTTTATTTTGTATCAGAATTTCATGATGATTGAATCACTATAAATTCTCCCAAATAACAGTAAATAAATTAAAATAAATCTTAAATGTTTAAGAAGGTTTTTTCCTTCTTTGCTAAAGTTTTATTTTACCATAAAATTAAATGCATAAAATAACATAAACATCTTAAAGACAGAATTGTTCATTGTTAATGCTTGTACTTTCATCAAACCAGATGAGATAGCCTAATATATAGAACAACATATAGAAATGTTTTTTTTTTTTTTTTTTTGTAAAATGTATTCTAAAATACAATAAAAAAAAAATTATCCAAGATGGCCACCATGTTGGATAAATGACCTGACAGCTTTTCCTTTCTTTGGCATTATGTTAAAATGACCTTTTATCAAAAATTGCCATTTATTGCCATATTAAAAGACTTAAATGACCAAAATAAAGTCTTAAAAGACTTTTAAAAAATGGTTGGTGCTTGTAAAATTTCATCAGAAACAAGAAAAAAGTATAACACTGAAACCTGCTGATCAGCATACTGAACACATTCTGTAGACCTTATGTTCCACCAATCTGTTGTTTTAACATGAAAACAAATGACATTGTGTAAAAAAGATGAAAGCCATTGTTTTTTCTGGTGAAAGTATCTACCAGTTTGATTTTTTGGTCTTCAAGGTCCAAAAATGAACATTTAATAAACATAAAATGAAACCTCCTGGCCTAGAGGGGGCGCACTGATTGATGACTCTTATTCACACAGGTGAACCTGGTCTCAGAGCACATCTGGTGTGAGGACTTCCTGGTGCGCAGCTTCTACCTGAAGAACGTCCAAACCAACGAGACCCGAACCGTAACACAGTTCCACTTCCTGTCCTGGATGGACCAGAGCGTTCCAGAGTCCGCCAGAACCCTGCTGGACTTCCGCAGGTGTGTACCTTCTTCACCTGTATACAGTACCAAAAGCTTGGACACACCTTCTCTTTTTCAATGCGTTTTCTTTATTTTCATGACTCTTTACATTATAGATTCTCACTGAAGCATCAAAACTATGAATGAACACATGTAAAGGTAAAATAACTAAAAAAAAACATGTTTTATATTCTAGTTTCTTTAAAATAGCCCCCCTTTGCTCTGATTACTGGTTTGCGCACTCTTGGCATCATTCTCTCAATGAGCTTCTACAAGAGGTGGCCACCTGAAATGAAAAGTTTTCCAACAGTCTTGAAGGAAGGAAGGAAGGAAGGAAGGAGTTCCCAGAGGTGTTTATTAGCACTTGTTGGCTCTTTGTCTTCTTCACTCTGTGCTCCAGCTCACCCCAAACCTCAAATCTGGATTGGGTTCAGGTCCGGTGACTGTGGAGGTTCAGCTCATTTTGTTAAGTATATAAAACTCCACATGTGTTCATTCATAGTTTTGATGCTTCAGTGAGAATCTACAATGTAAATAGTCATGAAAATAAAGAAAACACATTGAAAAAGAGAAGGTGTGTCCAAACCTGTACTGTGGCCTGTACTGTACATCACCAGATAAAAGATCAGAAGCAGAACCAGAATTCCAATCATCTTCATTCATCTGCTTTTAACATTTAATGGAGGGAAACTCAACACGTAATGAAGCTCTGAAGATGTGGATGGGCGTTGGGTGTTTGTGAGGCTCTTAGCTTAGCTCTAATGCTAACGTCTTACATCTTACCTGACAGCTTTACAATCTCCCAACATGCCCACAGAGGTGCTGTGATGTAAATGTAGTTAACTATGGTGTAAATAAGGTTAAATAGGCTGTAAAGAATGTTGGGTGTTAGCATAGGTACAATTGCTTTACACAGAAATAGTAGGGGTGTCTCGATTTCGATATTTCATCGGAATCGATCGAAATTATGTCAAGTCAAAACGATTATCGACGACGACGCGGACATTGTGACTGCTGAAAGAGCAGCTCTTTCTCCAGAGAATGTGGACATTCTCATCTCCTTAAAGAAAAACTTAAACATATAAAAATAACAATATGTTAATAGTTTTGGTACCTTAAGGAGCATCTTTCTCTCAGATAAAGTTAATAATATATCTTTATTAAAGAAAAAAACTTCTCGTTCTCAGGGACCGAGTCTTATTGTTCATGTTTAACTGTTACAGTAGGATAGAGTTCAGTTTGTTCAGGCTCTAATTGTTCTGTTATTTTGTACATGACTGCTCCTGTATTTTTTTATTATGTATTTTGTTATGTTGCACATTGCTGTTTTAATAGCGCACACTGCTGCTACCAAAAAGGCCACTAAAAAAAACACTGGCATTACATATATATCTTAATCAAATTATTTAAATTTGACCATTAGTGCTTAATGTGCTGTATTACAGATCACTTGTATCACTTTGCATCACTTATATCAAGCCCACCTTTTGAAATAAGATATTGTAAATTTGATGAATCAAACCAATGACTGACCATAGACTAATCTAAAACTGGCATCGAATCAAATTGTGACCCTAAAATCGGAAATAAAATCGAATCGAGGATTTAGAGAATCGTGACACCCAGGTTCAGGGTTCATACATTTTTTAACCAATAAATTTCCACTTTTTTACGACTTTTCCATGCGGTCAAGGCAAAATTTCATACCATACGATTTTTAAAACAGTGCAGACATGGACAATAAAACCAAGTAGTCTAAAAGTAGGTCTAAAATGAATCTGACACACAATCTTTAATAATAAAATGGGTGTCAGATCCATTGTGTAGCTTAAATTACTGAATTAACTGAATTAAAATAGATTTTCTCCATCGATAAACAGAAACACAAAGATTTGTAGACCAAATTTCCAGGACTTTTCCAAAACTTTCTGGGTATTTTTATTTTTCCAAAACTTAACCAGACCTGGGAATTTGTACTTTTAAATTCCATGAATTTTCCAGGTTTTTCATGACCGTATGAACCCTGTAAGTAGAGATGTATGTTCTCTATACTTTACTAGATTAATTATTTTACCTTTTTTTCTCACAATTATCTGATTTTTTTACTCCTTACATTTGAATTAAAACAGCCTCGTTACTCCTGTTTCATTTCAGCTCGTTTTCATTCCGGCTTCTCATCATTCAATAAAACCCCTATCCAGATAAATCTCTCCATCCAGATAGAGTGAATCTGATTGTGATTGGATGTAGAGACGTGTAACAGCTGAAACACTTTAAAAATAGAACATTATAGTCATTATGTTATATTATATTATCTATTAGTAAAATGTGTTTGGGGAGGGGGGGGTTGTAGTGGACTATAGGACTAGTAATGGCTTAGTTCTTAATGGCTTAATTTTTTCACCTTACATTACTTTTACTTTTATACTTTAAGTATATTTTTGAAACACTTTTACTTAAAGAGTAAAAAGCTTGATTTGATTCTTCTACTTTAACTTCTACAGAAGTATTTTATTAAACACTAGTATCTAAAATGTACTTCAGTGTCCACAGCAGTATCAGGGTCATTGAGTTTGAGTGTGTATTTCTTGTTTAAAATTCCTGTTTTTGCTGCAGAATGGAGAGAATAGAGAGAATAGAGAGCATAAAGAACAGTATTTGCTGTTCTCCCTCATTTCTGTATCCCGGCCGGCGAGCAGCAGTCAGAGTGTAGCAGTCCTCATTTCACACGCCTCGGTTAAATGGGAAACGTGGAGCTATAAATCTGCGCTGACGGAAAAGCCGATGGCAGCGTAAAGTCCTCGTTTTTCTCCGCCGCCGTAAACGTGCTGAAGATCCTTAATAGAGAGGGAGAGCGGGCGGGGACTCACAGCGGGCGTATAGACGTCGGTAAATAATATATCGGAGAATCTGCTCACCTACGACATCCCGTTTGTTTGTCTCCTCTCCGTTTGACCCCAAATGGGAGAAACAATATTGGCGTAGTCGGCAGAGCCGTCTCGGTTCTCTGTATTTATCACAGATTACAGCTCCGCCGCTTCCCCACGTTCCGCACAGCAATGCTTTTATTGCTCTCTCTCTCTCTTTTTTAATATAGTTTTAGCTTCCTGCACATGCTTCCCACACTTACCGTTTCCTGCGTAACCTTTATAATAACCCCCGTGTGTCTGCAGCAGCGCCGCGCGCAACTCATTCCCCGTTATTGCTTCAATTTGCGGTTTGTCCGGCGCTGATGGTCGACGCTCGCGGTGTGAAAATGTGTGGTTTCATCACTCAGACCGGCTCTCGCTTGTCCTCACTTGCCCAAATGAAATGCGACTAATGGCCAGAAAGGAGCTACATAATGTTCTTGTGGGCTTTTCATCAAATGGTGTGAAGGAATCGTCTGCAGCTCAACAAAGAGCTCGATAAAACTCTATTCGTCTAAAGAAATCAGTATATTAACTCTTGTTTTAACCCTACTATTATGTTAATTAGTCAGGAAAAGCAATGATGTTCCGGGGTGCATGTTTAATTATCCATTAAAAAAAGTCTAAAACCCCAAAAACATCCTTAAAAGCAGTGTGAATATTTCATTATTAACTCCATTACTAATTATTCTATCAATATTTAGTGCATTTAAGTGTTGCTTACCTCTGACAGGTAATGCTTCCATTAGGATAATTCACTCTTTTTTCATAAAAAAAATATATGTTTCACTACTAAGATACTTTAATACTTTTAAAAGACCAACATATAAAAAAAAGTTTTACACAAGATTGAAACATATGAAACATATTGAAATTTTGATTTAGGTTTAGTTTTTGCAGGGGGTGGTTGTTGCAATCTGTGAGATGAACCATTTTCATGTTATATGTTGATTAAACTAATTAAGGCAAGCAGAAGAAGTTTCATACTGAAAAAATACTTTTATTAAAAATACAATTTTTCCTACATCTTCAAACTTTAAAACGGGTTAAATTGACCCAGAAGGAGGGTTAAATATAATTAAAATAAGAGAGCTATGGTGTTGTTGTGTAGTTCTTAAAAGTGAGAAATAATTAATTTTAATAATAATAAAGGCACAACAATGCATTCATAAGTGATAAATACAAAAGTGATGTTTTTGGGCACCTGTTAAAAGGAATTCAGCATTCAGCTGCTGGATGCAATCAGATTCTCACAGCAATGTTTCAGAAGAGCGTCTACAGTGTCTCAATCTCTAATGTTTCTGTATCTCTATGTTGTCAGATGATTTGGTGTCTCTCAGTGTTTTTATCAGTGTCTCTCAATGTCTTTTGTGTATTGATTTGTCTTGATGTCTTATTCAATGTCTCCTAGTGTCTCAATGACTCATTGTCTCCCAATGTCTTTGAGATCTCAGTATCTTTTAGAGTTTCTCAATGACTCATTGTCTCCCAGTGTCTTAGATTTCCTAATGACTGAGTGTCTCCCAATGTCTCATTGTCAGATTTCTCAATGACTTTCTTAGAGTTTTCCAATGTCTCTGGGGTGCCATGTTGTCTCAGTGTCTTTTAGAGTTTTTCAAAATCTTATTTTCTCCCAGTGTCTCATTGTCTTAGCTTTCTCAATGACTCGTTGTCTCCCAATGTCTCTGGGGTCCCATGATTTCCCAATGTCCTTTAGAGTTTCTCAGCTCTTGGTGTCTCGATGACGTAGTGTCTCTCAAAATCTCTGGGGTCTCATTGTTTCTATCTTTTAGTGTTTCTCAAATGTCTCATGGTGTCTCCCAATATCTTAGTGTATTTTAGAGTTTCTCAATGATTCAGTGTCTCCCAATGTCTCTGAGGTCCCATGGTGTCTTAGTGTCCTTTAGTGTTTCTCAGTTCTTGGCGTCTCAGTGACTTAGTGTCTCCCAACATCTCCGGGGTCCCACTGTTGCTGTCTTTTAATGTTTCTCACATGCCTCTTGGTGTCTCCCAATGCCCATGGAGTTTCTCAGTGACTCAATGTCTCTTAATGTCCCTGGGGTCCCATTGTGTCTCAGTCTATTTTAGAGTTTCTTAATGATTCAGTGTCTCCCAACATCTCTGAGATCTTATAATGTCTCAGTGTCTTTTAGTGTTTCCCAAAGTCTTGTAGTATTTCTCTGGGTTATATAATGTCTTTCCGTCTCAATGTCTTTTTTGTGTTTCTCAATGTCTGTCTCAATCTCTGACTCAGTGACTCTTGATTCTTTTTGTAGCCATTTCATTATAAGTCTTTTGTATATAGGTCTCTCTCAATGTCTCTTGAAGTGATTTTACCTCTCCATGAGTCTCTCAAGTCTCTCGTTTGCCCTATTTCTCACTATGTCTCCTGATGTCTCAGTGTCTCTCAGTGTATGTAATAGCCTAGCTAGAGGCTAGTTTTTGGTATTTGGGATTTTGTGTTCTTCTGTTTAGCGAACACTGAGTTCACTCTCTTCTCTGGGACATTTTTTATTATTTTCCTGTCATTTCTCTAACTTTACACAATATCAGACACTCTTCTCTCACCTCTTTCTCTTTCTTCTCTTGCTCTTCTCTCTCTCTTTCGGTTGGCCAGCTAATTAGCGGTTGCCACTGTCATTTTTGTGATGTTGCAGCTAGTTATATGAGCCCAGTTGCATAGTCACAAAAGTGATCATTGGAAACTGTATCTCTTCTTCCAGGCCCCTCACTCCTCTGATCTCACCCAAACCACGCCCCTTTAACCACGCCCACTTTAACCCCGCCCCTCACTGTGTACCTTCTCTCTCTCTCCCTTTACTTCTGTATGTCTCTCGCCCTCTCCGTCTTCCCTGTCTCTCCTAAACATTGTTCCTCTTTTTTCTCCTTACAATCCTCCCCTTTTTAGATTTGATCTTTTTTCTTTTTCTTGCACATTCTTTCACTCTGTTCTTTCTCACCATTTCTCTTTCAGTTTTCTTTCTTTATGATGTTCTTTCTTTCGTATTCTCTGCCTCAGTCTTACACTCATCTTTCTCTTTCATTCTTGCTTTTGTCTTCGTTTTCATTTTCTTATTTTCTGTCTGTCTCTCTCCATTTATTTTTTGCTTGTTCTCTCTTTTTCTCTTTCACATTGTCTCTCACTCTTTTCCTGATCTCTTCTAGTATTTCTTCTCTCTCTACCTCCCTTTCCTTTATTGTTCTCTCTTTCTGCATCTCCCTCTATCCCTTAAGGTCCCTTCATTCCTCATGCTTTCTTTCAATCTTTTTTGTCTTTTGCATTTTCTCCCTCTCTCTCTCTCCACCTCTTACTCTCCTTTTTCTTTTTGCCCCTCTCTCCGTCTCTACCCATTTTTTCTGTCGCTCTCTATTCATCTCTCTGTCCATCTCTTGCTCTCTCATTCCCTCTCAGTCACCACACTTATTTCTATTTATCTTTTAATCTCTTTCTCTGTCTATCAATCGCTCACTCTTACTCTTTTTTACTGTTTTATCCTCTCTTGCATTTTCACTCTCCCTCTGTCCCTTTCCCCTTCATTTGTTTTCTCCCTCTCTATCCATTTTTCTTTTCTCTTTATCTCTTCCACCTTCTCTCCATCGCTTGCCGTTTTCTTTTTGTCTTTTTCTTCATTTTCTGTCACTTTTTATTCATCTCTCTGTTCAACACCCCACCTCTCCGTTTATCTCTGGCTTTCTTTCTCTTTCTTTTCCCGTTCTTTTGATTCACTCTCTCTTTTGGTGTGTTTCTCTCTCTCTTTCGGTGTGTGTTCTGCTGTAATGGTTGAGATGTGAAATAGCGGTTCTGCGTTTTGCAGGAAGAGGCTGTTCTAGATAAATAATCCTCTGTAATCATCCTTAAGAGATGTATTTTTCACATTTTCTGGAGCAGCTGTAAACAGCCTTGAGGTATTCAGGCGGATGAGAGTGTGTGTGTGTGTGTGTGTTGGGCGGTGGAGCTTAACGCATGAAAAGAAACGAAATAAAAAAGCTAAAAGCATTACTCCCCCTGTCCCGGCTCATTGGGGGTTGGTGGTCGCTGCCTCCTCCGTCTCGATGGTGACTCCCCGTGGTAATAGTGAAATAGTGAGAGGAGGAGAAAGGGGGAGGGGCCTGTGGTGTGTGTTGTGATTTATTTATTTATTTGTAGTGAGTGTGTAACGGCGCTAATTGTGTGTTAATGTTAATGCGTCCCGGTCTGCGACATTTCGCCGCTGCATTCATCTCTGCTGTAATGGGCTGCCGTTGCGCGCCCAGCTTAAACACTCGCGCCTCTCGCGCTGATTGCTGTATATGGACTGAGTGTCTATAGGGCAGATTTAATGAACAGTTCCAGACTTTTCTCTCACTTTCCTTCCCAGGCAGGGACAGCGGGACAGGCTTTATGCTCCAGCGGTCCTGAAGAATTACCCCGAATTAGAATTACAGGGGGATACGCTTCTATATTGCGATCATTGATATTTATTATTTTATTTAAAAATCATACATGCAAAAACATATTTTTTTTTATTTAAAAAAACGAATAAATTAATAAATAAATACCATATTGTTATATTGTAAAAAACTAAATCTAAAAAAAGAAAGAAAGAAAATAATGTGTCTGGGTGGTTTGTGTAAAAATGGTTTGGTTTCTAGATAATTTAGCAGAAACAAAAAAAATATATTTTTAAATATACATTTTTTTTCTGGTAACTTAGTGATGGAAAACCAGCACTGTTAACAGAAGGCAGAATACTCTCTCTTTTTCTTCTCTGCCATAACATCTACAGTTTCTATAGCAACACCTTAGCAACCACCTAGCAACACATTAGAAACCACTACATAATCAGCTGATTATTTTTAGCTGGACCATCATTCTCTTTTTCCTTCCAGTAATGAAATGTTCCAGATTAGTATGATGCATTTTCTTCTCTGCACATTTTCCACATTTACTGCACCACAAGATGCACTTAAAATTATTTAATTTTCCCAAAAATCATCATTGTGTCTTATAATCCGGTGTTTCTTATGTATGAATTCTACCATCAGGTATTAAGGAGCAGTAAAGCCACTCCACTGAAGTACAGCTTTATACAGGAGTTTGTTTAGTTCTCCAGCACCAAGACTGGAGCAGTATTAGCATTAGCCGCTATTAGCCGCTAAATCTGGAAATCTAAGCTTATTGTAAATAAACAGAAGCGCTTTACTCACCCAAATAAACAGTTTTCAGGAGAGAAATATGTGTAGATTAACATCCAGCGCCAGTAAGTGTTTTCTTTAAAAATTACAGTTTTGTTTATTTAACTTAACTTAGCTTCACAGGTCTTGCTACCCCTGTTCCTTACTTGTATCTCATAATGCGCCTTATAATGCGAAAAATATGATGATTCCATGCCTGTTTTTTTTTTTTTAAATCAATGTCATAAACCATTGCGGGAGCTCTTTGGTCAACTCTAGCCTCTCGATTGCACTCTCAGTCATACAGTTTGTGGATTCTTGTTGCAGTGGAGGTTCTTGAGGGGAACTGCTGCTTTTATTGGTTGCTGCTGGTTAGTTTATCCACAGATATCCCAGCTGGAGGTGCTGAAGGTATTTTTGTGGAAAAGTTGTGTTTTATCAAGAGCAGCGTGTGGTGTGAGAGCATCTGGGTATCAGTGTGCACTACAGTCCCAGGCAACATGCTCACGTGGGGCTCACGTGGGTGGAAAGTGGGATTGGGCCCTATTATTAGAGCTCACCTTTTTACCACTTTTTGTAACTTTATTACAATTTATAAATCTTTTTTATGGGACAACATTGAATACTGTGATACAAAGTATTAACTCAACATACTCAATAACTCAAATACACCTCCAAGATAACAACTGCCTTGCAGAGGAAGCTGAAGGTAAAGATGATGGACTGCGCATGTCAATCACGCAAGCACATCTCCAGACCTAAGCTTTATTGAGCATCTGTGGGGCATCCTCAACCTGAAGGAGAAGAAGCATAAGGTCATCCTTCAGCTCAATAATGAGTGGAGGATGAGGAGGATTTCAGTACCAACCTGTGAATCTCTACTGAACTCAAGTAAAGCTACTGCTGGAGAATAATGGTGGCTACACAAACTATTGACACTTTGCACACAATTTGGCTGTAGTTGGTTTCTATGGTACAGATCAGTTGACAGGTATGTTAATTTGGAGCGTTTCTCCAAATAAACCTAAACGCACCAAAATGCGCACCAATAAATCCAGCGCAAACACACTGTCTCCTCTGATTGGTCAGAACGTGAAAAAAGAAAAAAAAAAGCCACAGTGCTTTCAAACACAAACACAGTGTTCTGCGGCTGCTAGCAGTGAACGCTGCACATACCGCAAGTGAAAACAGCATGGAGCAGCAGAGACAGCGTTTTTTCATAGCTGTGGTAATTATTGTTATCTGGCTAATATATATATATATATATATATTAGATTAAACTGCATCTTATCAGCAGCTCAGATTAAATTAAATATGTAAAAAGTATATTTGATAGGCGGGTCGGATAGAAACCGGATCACGTTTTCACTACAAGTGAACCTCGTTTGAGAGTTCGTTTTTCTTTTGATCCGCACCCGAGTGTGATTACTGTTTTTACACCTGCTCAATTGAACCGCACTAAGAGTACGAACAAACCAAGACTCTGTTTTAACTGGATCAAATAGTGCGTGCTAGTGTGAAAATACCCTTAGGGGTGTACTCACTTTTGTTGCCAGTGGTTTAGATGTTAATGGATGTGTGTTGAGGGAGTTATTTTGAGGGAAAAGTAAATTTACTCAGTTATATAAGCTGTACACTAACTACTTTACATTGTAAATTGTTAATAAAGTATCATATCTACGGTTTTGTCCTATAAAAATATCAATAAAAAAAAAGATAAAATATTTACAGAAATGTGACGAAAATTTTTTGGTTCCCACTTCTGCCACTCGTGCAGGACCCACGTGAGCTTCATTTTTTTGGGGTGAATGGATTGAAGTATTTAAGTACTCGAATACAGTAAATATCTGCTCTGTATGCATTTCTCTGCAGCTCTTCCGCATCACACTCGCTTCCAAACTGCATTAACGGCTTGTTCTTGTGTTTCTGTTTCATTACAGAAAGGTTAACAAGTGTTACCGGGGACGCTCTTGTCCGATAATTATCCACTGCAGGCAAGTATGAACAGAAAAACAATTTACACACATACTGTACACTCCCAGCATCCCATAATATTATTAATAACATTCACACTGCTGCTTTAATGATGTAATTATCATGCGTGAGATACCTGCTCTTATCTCTGCTGTTACTGTCAGATCAAAGCCTTTTATTACATTTTCGCATATTTAAAAATGAGATATATCCTTTATAGTGTCATCAAAATGAATAGACATACAAAAATAATACATATGTACAGAAGATAGGAATATATATCAGCCATAACATTAATACCACCTGCCTGATATCATGTTGACCCCCTATGTGTGCTTCCTAATGCCAGGAATCGACTCCACAAGACCTCTAAAGGTCTTGTTCCGGATTGACTCTTAAAGCCCCACTAGGTAGGATTTCCTTGATTTTTTTTTTTAGCTTTTTAAATAAGTAAAATTACAGCTTGAAACTCACTGCAGCGCTGCATTGAGGTGTAATAGGAGGAATAGCGGTGCTCTCGTGTCTGTGCCGGAGCTCCTCTGAGCTCAAACCAGACTCTGTAAGTTTTCCGAGGCGGCCGCGACCAACGCTCGCGAGAACTGCGACCTGCTTTCCGACCTTTAGTTCTAACAGTTCTACAAGGACCACTGGTTCATTCTAACATACAGACACTCTGGCAGAAGCTGGAAAGAGACCGAATATGTCTGTGAAAGCCAGAAAACGAGAAAGAGAAACTAATCCGCCTGAAACATTTATTACACTCACGAGCACAAAATCTCAATCCTACCTAGTGGAGCTTTAATCAATTAAAATCGTTTTATTTTTTTATTCCAAGTCATCTTGGAGCATTTCTATTGGTTCATTCATCATAAAATCAGATGGAAAAAGAAAATACAAGATGAGTGTATACGCATAGTGAACATAAATAAAACAATTTTACTATTTTGTACACACCCCAGTTCAGTAAATAAGTGTGTATTAACATTAGCTATATAGAAATTATATCAAAGTTAATCATTCAGGTGATAAGAGATGAGAGCTGTCTGAATTGCACAAATAATTTTGTAGACTAGATTAATAATTTAATTTTTTTTATTAAATTTTATTAAATGAAAGTTGGTGTATTAGTGAATGTAGATGAGTGTAGGTCAAAGGTCAGTTAATATAGAAAAATACAGGGAAAGGTAAACTGGTGAATGTAGTTGTAAGAATGTAAGTAAAAGTGTAAATGTAAGCAGAATTGAAGTGAATCTACTTGTTTGTGAATGCAGGAAAGTGTAAGTGAATGTAGGTGAATGCTAAGTGAATGAAAGTTTATGGTAAAATACTGTAAGAATATTTTACAGATCAGCAGCTGAAGATCAGAGAGGTTCTGTGTCAGAAACTCAAAATCTAATCCTGAATTGATTTAGTCAGGAGGGGTTTTGTGTGAGAGAGAGAGATGGAGAGAGAGAGAGAGGGAGCTACACACTGAAATCTGAGGGATGATGCAACGCCAGGCTGCAACACTGCAACAGCTCCAACAAATGAACAGTTTATTCTCATTCAAACACTGTTCTCTCTTTCTCTCTCCCTCTCTCTCTCACTTTCTCTGTATTTTTCTTAATTTCCCTCTCTTCTTTTTCTCTTTTTAATTTTTTCTGACTCTTTCTTTGCTCTCTTTCTCTGCAGTGACGGGTCAGGCAGGAGTGGGACCTACATCCTGATAGACATGGTGTTGAATAAAATGGCTAAAGGTGGGTACTCTTACTCTCACACACACTCTCGCATCGTATTCCATTTGTGTAGTGGTGTTGTCATGACAACGCTGAAGCCCCCCGTCTCCAGCCGAAGGTCTTGCTGTGCATTAGGCGGCTGAGAGAGCTCACCCAACACTCACAACCCTGAGAGAGAGAGAGAGAGAGAGAGAGAGAGAGAGACAGAGAGAGACAGAGAGAGACAGAGAGAGAGAGAGAAATTTTGACACAGAAAGAGACAGAGAAAGCAGAGAGCGATGGATGGAGACAGAAAGACAAAAAGAAGGACAGAACAACACTGATTTTGAAACAGTCGTGCCAATAAAACCAACTTGAATTAAGAGAGTGAGCATAAGACAGACAGACAGACAGACAGACAGATAGATAGATAGATAGACTAAGAGACAGAAAGACTGAGAGACAGTAAGACAAAGAAAGAGAGACAGAGAAAGAGCACGAGAGAGAGGTATAGACAGAGAGAAAGATAGAAAGACAGAAAAAGAGACAAAGGAAGAGATAGTGAGAGACAAAGAGAGAGAGAGAGAGACAAAAGAAAGATAGAGAGAGAAAGATGGACAAAGAGAGACAGAGAGTTATATGTGGTCGGGAGAGTTTAGAGCTTAACTGGAGTTACAACTGTATTTGTATAACTACACCATTTACATGTCACTAAATAATATTTACACAGTTAATGTCATTACATTTTTCATATATTTATTTATGTGGGGGTGGTGGTTAGATATCTATGTTTTAATAAAAATGCCAATATTATGTATCAATAATGTATTACAAACAAAAACCATAAGATTTTAAAATATTGATATCCTGTTACATTCATTACTCTGTGGGTAGAAGTATAGATACTAGTGTTTAAAAAAATACATATCTAGAAGCTGAAAAAGTATTAACTCAAGCTGTTTAATCTTTAAGTAAAAGTGATAGGGGTTTTTATTGAACGATTAGAAGCCGGAATAAAAACAAGCTGAAATTAAATAGGAGTAACAAGGCTGTTTTTATTCAAATGTAAGGAGTAGAAAGATAATTGTGGGAAAATGTAGAAAAAAGTAGAAGTAAAAAGTCGTCTGCAGAGTTAGGAAGCTGACCCCCCCCCCCCCCCCCCCAGGTTATGGTTGGCAAAACACAGCTAAGTTTGTAGAGTGTGTGGTCAGGGAGCTTTTGACTCTAAGGTCACTGACTCTCTTCACATTCAGTGGACGGCGTCCCAGTGTCCAGTTTTCTTTCCCAGGCTACTCTAGACCCCTTGTTGCCCCCCAAATCCCTCTAAATACCCCCCGATACACCCCAGATACCACCCCCCTCCCCCGATACACCCCAGATACCTCCATCCTCCTTTTGAGGCTCCCAGTTTACCCCATTTTCTCACACTCGCGCTCTTTCTCCCTCTCTCTCTCTCACGGCACGATCAAAGTCTCCGAAACTCTCGGCCCGCGAAAGCGTTCCCTCCTCCGTCCCCCTCTCTCTCTCTCTCTCTCGCGCTCTCTCCATTTTTTCTTCTCCTTATTATTTTCTCCTCCCTCAAACACCCCCATCGCACCACCACCTCCCTCGCTCCCTCCCTCCCTCCTCGCTCTGCCCTTTCCTTCATCTTCACCAATGAATTGTAAATTACTCAAGAATGTCATTTTACTTCCAGAGCCTTTTCTTCGTGCAGACCCCTCCCCCTCCATCCCTCGCTCCCTCCCTCCTTCCATCCTTTACTCTCCTCCGCTCTTTCCCTCCTAAACTCAGGAATTCTGCACTTCTTAAGACATGAAAGTGTTGGAGCACTTTTTGAGATGGGAACCCCAGCTGCACTCGCCTTCTTTCAAATCGCTCCTCTTTCTCTTTACCTCTTTCCTTTTCTCTCTCTCTCCGTCTCTTAGCCTCTTTCGCTCTTGCGCTCTCGCTCGCTCTCTCTTTCTCTCGGACTCTCTGAGGAGAGGGGGGGTCTTTCTTTTCTTTGAGAGAGGCGAGTGAAAAGCGAGTGAATGGAGAATGAGAGCTTGTTAGGCCTCCCTGCCCCCGAGTGTGTGCAGGACCCGCCGTATTCAATTCTATTCGTTCTTTCGTTCACACTAAATCAAACCCTGCATCCCGCCACCTACGATTAACGAATTTCTTATTGTACGAATTTCGGATTGTACAACATGAGCTCAGCTCTATTTGGAAACCCAACGCCCTTTTGATTTGATTGATGTTTAGGATAGAAGAAATGGGGCAATTTTTTAAATTTAAGAAGTAGAAAGTTCAGATAATTGTGTGAAAATGTAAAAATTTGGGATTTAGGATCCTCATGCGTAAGAATCATCTTAAACTGGGTGGGTGTGATGCGTTCTCCTTTTAGAGTGGATGAATCCTATTTTAGGTTATGTTCAGTGAGAGAGAGAGAGTGAGAGAGCTCTCAGTCAGAATCTTCGTTTCTTTGTTTTTACTATGAGTGAACAAGCTACTGAGCTCTGAGTTTCCTCTTCTGAAGTCTCCATTGCTCCACCAGCCGCTCACGTTCAGTAAAACTGAGCTGGATCCTCTATTAGAGGCTGTACGTGTGACGCAAGTACAGAAAGATGACTGGCGTGACCAGAAGTATAACTATAGAATGAATATATTATTAGGCTTAGCAGGGATGGTGGTTCAGCACACTGATACAATTAAACACAATATTTTATCCATATTCTTCTCCACTCAGAAATGCTTCTGCTTTCAGTTTATAAACAAAATAATACGGACTGACACTTTAAGTAAGGTAACGAAAGTATTTGACATGACATGTTGGACCATTTACTTAATTGCAATATACACTGCCTGGCCAAAAAAGAACTCTTTCACAATTCCAGCCCCATGAATCCTGACATAGTCATCTTGGAATATGAAGAAATAAATCCATTGATGGAATAACCTGGTCTATATTCAGTATAGTCAGGTAGTCAGCTGACCTCATTCTTTCAGCACATACTGTTGCTGAACCTAAACCTGCAGACCAACTGCAGCATCAACCAACCAACATCATTTACTTACTTACATCCAGCTATTTTTGTCCAGGCGGTGTGTGATCACAGAGCAGCAAAATATCACAATGTATGATTTTTCCCCCAATATTGTGCATTCCTGGTCTAAATCCAGTGTATGTGTTTATATATTGCAGGTGCAAAAGAGATTGATATCGCTGCAACACTGGAACACCTGAGGGACCAGCGAGCGGGCATGGTGCACACCAAGGTTAGTCCTAATCGCACCTAACCTAACCTCACCTCACCTGAACCCACCTGACCTTACCCGAACTCACCCGAATTTACCGAAACTCGCCTGAACTCGCCTGAACTTACCCGAACTCGCCTGAACTTACCCGAACTCGCCTGATCTTACCCGAACTCGCCTGAACTTACCCGAACTCGCCTGATCTTACCTGGTAAACTACACAAGTTTGCTGGAGTAACTGTGTACTAGATTTACTAAATGGATCATTGCTGTGAGGATTTGATTGCATTTAGCCAAGATTGTATGTTGGATGATCACCACCCGACATGGATGGATGGATGGATGGATGGATGGATGGATGGATGGATGGATGGATGGATGGATGGATGGATGGATGGATGGATGGATGGATGGATGGATGGATGGATGGATGGAAAATCATATTTGAAGAGGTATCCACAAACACTGACATATTAATTTACAATAGTTTATGAATAAATTTAGAGTTTTCGTGCACAATAGTAACTTTACAGGAGGATGAAAAACCTTCTTGAATTAAAATGTAAGTCACTGTAAAGAGATTTTATTCTAAGTAATTTCTAGAGCATTTAGATTGATTTTACTTAATTGCAAAAGGACCACTTGTGTTTAAATAATGTAAAAAATTAAATCGACAAATATAGAGCTGCACGTTTTTCTTTGGGCAGCGACGAAATGAAAAAGCCACATCTGAACACCTTTCACTCTATAGAGAAAAAGCCTATAGCACTCTACATACTCCATTAAATACAGAGCAATCATACACATCATACACACCCCTGCAATTAAACCAGCCTCCTACACAGCAATATCCAAAACCCACCGCTGTAATTAAACCTGTGATCAATCTATAATTTAAAGAACACTAATCAATACAACACTGCTCTGAAAATTAGCTTCCCATCGATTTAGTTTTCCTCGTCAAAAGTACTGTGTTTATATAAGCGCTGAAATCAGGAGAGAAGCGTTCAGGCTTTACAGAACGAGCTGGAGGAGAGTCTGGTCTGGAGATCGTGAAGAACTACAGTCGAGTTATTGATTAGAGAGCGGAAACAGGTTTTATAAAACTGAAATCTGAAGAAAAATAGGGTAGTCATTACTTTAACGCAGGACTAAAACAGCCAGTTGGTTTGTTTAATGGTAAAATCTTAGTATTAACATGAACCTAACGCTCAATCAAATCTTCAAACCTTAATTCTAAACACAATCCAGTCCCAACTCTAGCCCTGTTTAAGCTTAGATTGTCGGAGGTTTTGACATCCAACAATCTTAAAGGAGAACTGTGGTGTAAAATTAACTTTTGTTGTAGTAAAACATGATAAAAAGTTCTTATCTTTGATGAATAGCACACCTCCGTTCCCCCACAGCGTTCAGAGATCCAGAAATTTAAACAGTTTGTCTAAACACCCTTCAGACTGGGTGACACGGAGCATAATTTGCTCTGATAAATCACTTTTTCCACCGTTATCCAGCTCAAAGTAGCTCCACACCTCCTTGCTAGAATCAGGAGAGCCCTGACATTTAAAACCAGGCATTAATAACTTAAAAAAAAAAGTGCACAAAAACACGTTTACATCCTATAACGCTACTAGCTTCAGCTCCGAGCGCCGGCTGCCACGCTATGCTGAGTCTATATATGTCATTATCAGTACAGTGATGGCGGCGCTCGGAGCTGAAGCTAGCGTTACGGGATGTAAACAGTGTTTTTAATAAGCTTCTTCTGCACTTTTTAAGTTATTAATGCCTCGTTTTAAATGTAAAACATTAGTATTAAAATTTTGTTTAATACCAATGTTCTTCACCGTATGTTTTCCCTATTCATTTGACGGAGCAGTTACTGTAGTACGTCAAATTTGGGGCTGAGTTGAGAGCATTTATACATACGTATACTATATTGTCACACTGCAGAATTGTGTTCGTTAATACCTGTAGCAGAAGGAGAAGAAATTTAAGCCTTTTTTATTTTACGCTCTGCAATTTGTTTTAAAAGCAAACTGATTGTCAGATAGTTATTTATTGTAAAGTAAATGTAAGATTTTCAAGCACTTTTCAGGCCTGGAAAACAATGTTAAATTCAAGCATTTTCCAGGATTTCATGCACCCGTGTGAACCCTGTCAGAGTGGTATAAATGCAGTTCTGCGGTGTTTTGCTCTGGAGTTCTTTGGTTTGTAAGGGTGGAAATCTGCCGGATCTCTGATGGAGGCTGACGGCAGCTCCGCAGGTTCTGATTTGATTTAGATTTTGAAGGAAGTGCTCTCGCCGTGCGTCCTGACGCGCAGCAGAGCTTTCAGCCCGCTCAAAGTGCCGGCGCTAAAAAGCCTCGTCGGAAACGTCAATTACAGCGCGATCTGCGCTAAAATTAGCGGTCAGCCGCGTCGGCCTCGTCTGCAGCGGGACTGCGGGGTTATGAAGTGTGTTTTACAGACACGCTGCTTTTAATTAGATATACAGCCGCGTGGATTGGGCCGTGTGCGGTTTCGGTTAAGTGTATGCGCATAATTGGGGCTCGAGTGAAGGAAAATCAGTCCATTTTTGTTCAATTGAAGCTCTAACACCCTGTAAATTGAGGCTACACTGCGGCGTGCACAGACTCTGCTCTGTAATGTGTCCAGCGTAAACACAGCAGCGTGAAATTCAAACTCCATATCTGATTTACAACCACAATTTGTTTGTGTTGAGAGTCTGAAATTGTATATTTATTTTTACTTCACTTTCTATTAAACTGTGAGCGTGTCGTCAGGACTGGGAATCAGCAGTAAAAAAAAAAAAGGACATTTTGAGTGGCTGTTGATGGCGCCCCCTAGTGTTTCAGTAGCAGCTCTGTTATTAATACTTTGATTAATACTCAATTAGACGTAAAACCCTGCAAAAGAATGAAACAAATGGCACTTTTTCCACTGCATGGTACCTACACTACACTACACTGCATCCTTGCCCCATTTCGATTTAGTTTTAGTAGGTTTTAACCAATAATCTCACTCAAGTCCAGTCCCCAAATCAACTCCAGGGCATTTTGTTTGTGGTGAGAACGTGATTAGACCCAACTATCAAAATAGATTCCCCATGTTTGAGCTAAACGGCTGTTCAGGTGCAGTTTAACCAGATATATTACCCATATAATAATTACTACAGCTATTAACTAATGCATTTCTGCTGAAGCATCATGCTAAACTGCACTAAAACACACAGGACCTTCTTTTTGTATTTACTTTCTAGTTCTGCTCCAGACAGGTCTGAGTAATAAGAAACAATATGGTTTTCTAGTAGCTCTGTTATTAATACTTTAAGCACGGTAGTACCTAATGATTTCAGAATAGCCAAGTTTAAGCTCTGGTAGACATTTGCACAGTTATTAACAAAAAGTAAACCTTGCAAAGAAATGCAACAACTGGCAACGTAAAGAGTCTGGACTCAGCTACAATTCAGCTCTAATTCTTTTGCATCCTTGCTGTAGATCAATCCAGCAAGCATAAAACAATGTGTATTTAAGCTTAGAATGAATGTGATCTGACCAAACTATTAAATATATCCATGTTTAAACTGAAAGGATGTTCAGGTGCAGTTTAAACTGATTTATTACTACTAGGGCTGCAACTAATGATTATTTTGGTAGTCGACTAATATAATTATTATTTTTTCGATTATTTCTGCTGTCTTCCATCTATAGAAACAGCTGAACATGAGATTTAAAAGGCATTTAAAGGTTGGGATGTCGTTTAAACATGGAAAGCACTGATATTTAGTGAGTAAATATGTAATCTGTTCTGTTTGGGCACTTTTGGAGACAAGCTTAGTTAAATATAAACTGCGTGAGAGAGACATTTACCCATCTCCCATTGGGTTTCAGAAAAATAATGATTAGTCGACAATTTTCAGATTTAAATAATTGACATTGTCGATTATATCGACTAATCGTTGCGGCCCTAATTACTACAGCTATTAACTAATGCATCTACGCTGCGGTTCCATTATAAATTGCACTAAAATAGATCCTGAACACAGGATCTTCTTTTTATATTACTTTCTAGTTCCGCTCCAGAGAGGATTGACTAATATGAGACAAAGTGGTTTTCCAGTAGCTCTGTTATTAATTCTTTTAAGCACAGTAGTATCTAATGATTTCAGACTTACAGAGAGAGGGGGGTAGAATAGAAAAGCTCAGGTAGATATTTTAACAGTTATTAACAAAACATGAACCGTGTGAAGAAATGCAACAACTGGCAATGTAAAGTGTTTGACTAATAAGAGACAAGGTGTTTAAAATAACCTAAACCAACTGGGGAAAATGCTTAAACTTTTTATCATGACAACAAGAAGCTAAAAGGTCATTGCCAGTGTAAGCGTATACAGTAACCCTGTAATTTATGATGGGAGGACACGATAGGGCAACAAGCGTCAAGCTACACAGCGACAGAGCAACAAATCGGGTTTGAGATTTTCTTACATTTATGCCAATGAAATATCCAAACTGACTACATCTTTAGCTCTGTGAACTTTTGATTTCTGCTAGGACTGCACAATATTGGAAAAAAAATTACATTGCAAATCTTTTTTTCGACAATATATATATCGCAATATTAAATAATGCAGGGCCCATGACGTCACCAGCTTCGCCCCTGCAGCACACTGTCTCACATTCGGACCAATCAAGAGCAGAGTCAGCGCTGAAAAACTCAAAACCTGAGGAAAACAGCAAAAACAGTAACCAGCCCTTTAATCAGGCATTTAAGTGGAGTTCTAAAAGGAAAATAAGAGCGTTTTCAGTTTTTCTGGTATTAAAAGTGTGAATTCAGCTGTAACTGGAAATATCTGCCCTGCAAAACTGTGCTGGACTGAGATGCACAGCTTTCTGCACGTGCCCAACCATGTGGATACCCCTCTTCTGCTCCCCCTCCCTCTTGCGCTTCTTGCACAGGCAGCAGCAGCCTGTCACTCACACATACACAGAGACAGCGCTGTGTATCTACATCTTGTGTCAAGAATCAGAACATTTCAACACCACGTGTTTGATTTAATTGCCTTAAGTGACTATTGCACACGTCACAATGCTTAAACAATATATATATATATCATGCATCCCTAACACACACAGCGATCAGAGGTCTCCAATTTCTGTTCTATGGTCTTTTGATTCCTTTTGATTTTATCACAATCTAATAAAATATCATCATATTGCCCGGCTCTAGCTTATATCCTTTGGATCGAATGAATGAATGAATGGATGAGCTACAGATTTAGGTTTCAATTCTCTGTATGAACTTGTTTGCTCTGCAGTTTAAAAGTCTCGTCTTTGAGTAAAGTTCAGCTCTGTATCAGTTAGCTAAGTGATAAATGATGAAACAGGCTGTAAAGAGCGGTAAACACTCAGGCCGAGCCGAGAACTGATGTCCTGAAGCCCCCCGTCTCTACCGACGGCTGAAACTTCACCGTTTCTGTGGGTTATTGTGTATTCTGGAGGTGTGGGACGTCTTCTCTTGTGCAGATTGGTGTATATATGTGAAATTTCATGCAGGCGTGTGTTTTAACTCTGGCCCGTGTTTCAAACCGCACTCCCACGGTGCCCCGCGGCGGCGACGCTCCACTTTTAGCCGCCCTGTTTGAGGGTCAGTCTTTACATGCTGTTGGATGTTCTCAGGAGTTGCCCCCCCCCGGGGTAAAGACACGGCATGAGTCACAGCAGCACAAAAACCACCAGCACACAGAGAAACGCAGAGAAAAGCGGCTCACAGGTGCATTTTTAACCCGGGGATGCAGAGCGTTCTGACAACTGTTTTGCCAAGTAGCAGCATAAATACACTATTAGAGACAGAAGTATTGGCACATCTGGATGAAAAAGTTGCATTTCTTGAGGAAAAACAAGAAAAAGTAGTATAAAGTAACATATGTTGCAATTGCTTACAAAAAAAAAAATAATAATAATAAGTCAACAGTGTAAAAAAAAAACTATCATATATTTATAAATTCTGAGTAACACCGCTCTCTAGTGGGCAAGGTATAAACTAAACAACATGAGCCACTTCATTTTTAAATCTATTAATCAAATTGCAAAACTTCCTTTCCTGGGGCCATCCTGATGAGTGCCAGTTCCATCATAACATTTTTGATGGTCTTTTCTACTGCACTTGAGGTTATTTTTAAAGTTCTTGAAATGTTTAACAAATTTGTTTGCTTAATTCCATATATTTTTCTTCATAGTACACAAAACCCTTTCTTTCTACTAGATTTTAGAGGAACGCTGCTGTAAGAATTCGATTGCCTTCGTCGGTCCTGTATTCAACCTCTATAGCATGAATTATAGTTTTTTTTTTTATTTGGGAGGAAAAATATAATTTTTGGAAGTTTAAATTTAGATTTTTACTTTTGATAGTAAACTGATCATTTGAATCAGGTGTTTTTTACAGACAAGAAGCTCCCAAAACATGCTAAAAACAGTAAAAAAAAAAAAAAAAAGTGATAATTAGGGGTGGGTGATGGGGCATGATATTTCAGGGTATAATATCGTTGGTGATATTATTGCATACGATACGATATGGCTCAGACACACACACACCTTGTAAATTCCCTATAGAGAAATACTGCCAATAGAATATGACTATCTGGAGCAAATCTATAGAAATAGTGAAACAATTAAATAAAATATAGAAACAAAATCAGAAGATTAACCTGTTGGCACCATGCTCAAGAAAATTAGCATATTAGCTAGATAGAGGGGTATAAAGCCCTCACAGTATTGAGATGTGGAGCAGTAGAGGAACAGTGTTCTCTGGAATGATGATGGAGCTCCATCCAATAGGTTTGGGTAATTGAGCAAAGTTCTGACTTCAATCAAATCCTCACAGCAATTCTCCAAAACCTAAAAAAAGGTCTTCTCTAGACACAAAGCAGGATAAACTCTCTTTAATCCCCTTAATTAACAGGATTCTCTGTTTTTTGTTTTTCTCTCTTCAGGATCAGTTCGAGTTTGCGCTGACTGCCGTGGCGGAGGAGGTGAACGCTATACTCAAAGCTCTGCCTCAATGAAGAAGATCTTTCTTTTTTTACTCTCTCTCTCTCTCTCTTTCTTTCTTTCTTACTCTCTCTCTGTCTCTCTATCGATCTTTCTCGCTACCTCTGCCTCTATCCATTTCCAGTCCTCTCTTCCTGTGAAGCAGTGAGCTGTTCCTGTCTGTATTATAAACAGAACTGAATCTGTAGTGCTGGAGTTAGAAATGATAGAATATATGAAACATACTTCCATAACTCGGTGTACTGCACTCCTGATCTCTGATCTGTGTATATGATGATTAAGATGATTGTATAGCTAAATTACTATTTAGAATGATGTTTAATTTTGTTAAAAACATATCTACAGATTGTATTTGATGACGCGGCTTTTGGATGGCAATATATATACACATATATGATATCCTATAGCTGTATGTTTTATATCAGAAATATGCGTAGAGGCTGGAAACACTCTGCTGTCGTCCACAAAGTACCTAGGAAAATATAAAAGCATGTTTTTTTCTAATGTTTTTACATCAAACACTATTTATCCTTTAAATAATTTAAATATAATGCTGTTTTAATTGAGTTACACTGTGTTATAGTGCCTGTTTGAGTACTATTACTTGAGTTACATTGGGATTCACTTCACATAATTACAATACAGTAAAATATAACAATTTAATTCAATTTTAAAATACCAACCAGTGAATGTGTGGGGACTGCAGAACAGTTCCTGCTCTTTTAATTGAGTTACAGAACCCATATGTTCACTATAGTACAGTTCCCACCTTTTCAATTGAGTTAGATTGTGATGCAAAACACAATTTCGCTAAAGTACAGTTTCCACTTTTAATTG
>NC_064415.1:4942500-5062500 GCF_023375975.1 Astyanax mexicanus
CACCTTCAGATTAGGACTGGGAAACAGCCGGCCCCCCGCAGACCCCCAGTCCGGTTCTGCAGACCCACGCCAGCAGAGTTCAGTGATGAGGAGAAGAAACCTGCAGCGTTTCTCCTCCAGCAGAACTAAATAAAAAACACACAGTCTGCTGTTCTACAAAAAACAGGAGCAGAAACTCCTCTAAACGCCAAACTACACGACTAAAAACGCACGACTAAAAACGCACGACTAAAAACGCACGACTAAAAACGCACGACTAAAACGCACGACTAAAACGCACGACTAAAACGCACGACTAAAAACGCACGACTAAAACGCACGACTAAAACGCACGACTAAAAACGCACGACTAAAAACGCACGACTAAAACGCACGACTAAAACACGACTAAAAGCACGACTACAGGCACGACTAAAAACGAGACTAAAACCACGACTAAAACCACGGCTACAACAGACAAACACAGACTAAAGCGCACGACTAAAGCACACGACAGAACCACACGACAGAACCACACGACAGAACCACACGACAGAACCACACGACAGAACCACACGACAGAACCGCGACTAAAAACGCGACTAAAACACGACTAAACCGCGACTAAAACACACGACTAAAAACACGACTAAAACGCGACTAAAACACACGACTAAAACACGACTAAAAACACGACTAAAAACACGACTAAAACGCGACTAAAGCTCGACTAAAAACACGACTAAAAACACGACTAAAAACACGACTAAAACGCGACTAAAGCTCGACTAAAAACACGACTAAACCGCGACTAAAACACACGACTAAAAACACGACTAAAACGCGACTAAAACACACGACTAAAAACGCGACTAAACCGCGACTAAAAACACGACTAAAAACACGACTAAAAACACGACTAAAAACACGACAAAAACATTGTGCTGACATCCAGAAAAACACACCAGAGAGAAATACTTTCACTATAGTAACGTTTCTGCTCCTTATAGAGCTACAACATGCTAATCACACCAACAACTAAAAGAGCAGAAACTCTATTATAGTACACATATGAGTATTTTATTACTATAGAACAACTAAAAGAGCAAATCAAAGAGCAGAAAACTCTACTATAGTAAAACTGTACTTAGTTATCCATAATAATGATCTGCTTATTAATTGTACTATAGTAAAAGCAGAGTATATTACTGTATAACTAAACGAGCAGAAACTGTACTATAGTAAAATATGGGTCTTATCAAAACTCAATTCAAATATCAGAAACTGTACTAAAGTGAAATTGTGGGTATTTTATAAGAATCTAACTCAACTATGAGAGCAGAAACTGTATTTAGTTATCGATAATTATCTGCTTATTAAGTGTACTATACTAAAAGTATGGGTATTTTATCTAACTCAACTACAATAGCAGAAACAGTACTATAGTAAAAGCATGGTATTTTATATAAATCTAACAACTAAAAGAGCAGAAACTGTACTATAGTGAAGGTTTGGTACTGCATAACCATTTATCTCAATTAATAGAGCACAAACTGTACTATAGTGAAGGCATGGAACTTTATCAACAAACTAACTCAATTACTATAACAAACTACACTGCACTATAGTATTTGTCTGCTTATTAATAGTACTACACTAAAAGCATAGTATATTACTATATAACAAAAAGAACAGAAACTGCTCTATAGTGAATGTGTGGGTACTTTATCACAATTTAACTCAATTAAAAGAACACAAACTGTTCTATATTGAAACTGGGGATTTTCAGACAATGCAACTCAACTGAGAGCAGAAATGGTTCAATATTGAACAAATTGGTACTGTATAACCATCTAACTCAATTATAAGATCTGAAACAGTACTATATTTACACTATGAGTATTTTAAGACAACATAACTCAACTAAAGCAACTGTACCATAGTATATATAGTAGTAATGTATGGGTACTGTATCAACAAACTTAACTAAAAGAAAATTGTACTATAATTATAACTTCATTAATAGAGCGGAAACTGTACTTTATTAAAATTATAGGTACTGTATTAAAATCTAACTCAATTAAGAGATCAGAAACTGTACTATAGTGAAGGTTTGGTTCCTGTATAACCATCTAACTCAATAAAACGATCAGAAAATGAACTATATTGAAGGTATTTAACTTAATTAATAGAGCAGAAATTGTACTATAGCGAAATTATGGGTATTTTATCACAAAAAGCTTTGTCACTGAAGCATATGGGGATGGGCGGAGCTACATATTTTACTGCAACCAGCCAGCAGGGGCGCTAGACCTGTGGTGGCGTCACTTTTGAGAGGCGTTACACTTTCCGTGCTTTTACAGTCACTGTATTTTTTACTTAATAAGTCATTTACATACCTATGATGTAAATGATGAGTTCTGGCTCTTCGTTGGACCTGCCAGTGGACCTGCCAGTGGACCCGCCAGTGGACCCGCCAGTGGACCCGCCAGTGGACCTGCCAGTGGACCCGCCAGTGGACCCGCCGCTCCTCGCCAGGCCTCTGTAGAACCGGCCGGTTCCGGTGACTCCTGTCGTCAGTACAATCAGAGTAAACAGCATGCAAATGACCTATTAGCAACGCCATTAATGACGTCGCCTCCCTGCTATTTTTGCACGCACATTTGCATGAAATTTGCATGTGTATCACCAGATCCGCCGCTTAACCTGCGCCTCATCAGTATGCGGCTAATCTAGAAGTAAGGCAGACATGCTAATCGTCTTATGAATAACTATACGGGAGCCGTAATTACGCATGTTTAATTGGTTATCATCTGAAGGATACAAGTTTATTAGAAAAAAATTATCGATGGTAATTGCTTCCTGCAGCACCTAGCGCCTCTCGCGTCCTCTCTCTCTCGATATCCTGTCCTCTCCCATTTAGGAGAATTCCTATTTTCTGATATCATTCGATACAGCTAACACAATCAATTATTGCTCCAGTGATTCAACTGCTTTAACTCGACTGATTTTTAATTAACTTAGCTTCAGTCTCGTCCTTCCCGTAATTCTTCATCTGCTCAGACTGTCCTGCCGCTGCTGCTGATTCCCGCTGTTCAGACCTCAGCGCCACTCGTCCTGCAGGATCTCTCTATTAAAACACACAGAATAAACTCAGACAGGTCCCTCAGAGTTCAGTACTGGGGCAGGGTATTATTTTCAAATGTCCAATACTGATATACAGATAGGATACTTTGCATTTGATTCCTTTAGCTAAATTGTACACAAAAAATACAAAAAGCGATTCAAAATGCTGGTACTTCCCTGTATTATTTAGGGAGACAGTAATTATAGTGTATTGTGGTTTAATTCTAAGACTGAGAGCACTTCAGTTTCTGAATCAGTTTCTCTGATTTTGCTATTTATAGGTTTATGTTTGTGTAAAATGAACATTGTTGTTTTATTCTATAAACTACAGACAACATTTCTCCCAAATTCCACATAAAAATATCGTAATTTAGAGCATTTATTTGCAGAAAATGAGGAAAAAATGGCTGAAATAACAAAAAAAAAAAGATGCAGAGCTTTCATAAAGTTTTAAGAGTTCAGAAAACAATATTTGGTGGAATAACCCTGGGTTTTTTATCACAGTTTTCTTTATGCATCTTGGCATCATGTTCTCCTCCACCAGTCTTACACACTGCTTTTAGATAAAGTTAAGCAGTTCAGTTTGGTGGTTTGATGGCTTGTGATCATCCATCCTCCTCTTGATTATATTCCAGAGGTTTTCAATTTGATAAAATCAAAGAAAATCATAATTTTGCAGTCAGTGGCCTCTTATTTTTTCCAGAGCTGTGTATGAATATATTAGAGTTTAGACACACACCTCTTCTCATTTAATGTTTTTCTTTATTGAATTTATTTTCTATATTCGGGATAGACATTAGACATTACTTGTGCACAAGTATGCACAAATAAGTACACAGTATTTTAGCCAGTCATGCTTAATGACCAATCAGTGCTTCAATAACTGTGTGGATGGCAGTAGATGAAGGAAAAAGTATTTCCCAACCTATAATAAAAGTAAAAAATAAATAAATAAATAATAATAATAATATAATTTAATGTAAAAAAAACTTAACAGAAAACTGTGATGAAATTTTGTGTGCCTTTTATTATGACAGGCAAATATTATACTATATTATATATATATATAAGCTCCTTATAATATAAAAGCACATGGCATCATAGCACTAATGATATTCTTAGTGATATGACAAATTAAATAACAAAATTAATAAGAACATTTTAATGCAACACATTGATCATTAGCTTATATTTGGTAATATTTTTGCATGTGAAATATATATATGATATGATATATGATATATGGCACACTGCTAACAGCTAAGATTATAATGATTCAACATTACAATACTAACACTACTAATATAATGCACTTCATATATACAGGACTGAAGTAAAATAAATAACAGTGAAAATATATAATATGTCTATAGTACATATCATTTAATTGGGAAGACAGAACAGTGTAAATTTCCTTTACAAACAGTAAAATATTATATTATAAATATTATAGCACCTACATAATTGAATAACTGTTAAGTCATTATTTCTACAAATATCAAGAGTATTAAATAACAAAAAAAAAAAGTTTATTCTGCTTTTGTTGAGGTAACTGCCTCTACTGGCCTTTCTACTAAATTCATTAGCATTGCTGTGAGAATTTAACTGCATTCAGCAACATTTAGCACAAAAAAGCTAACCTAGCTACAAGCTAGAGCACCTTTATTCCAGAGAATTCAGCTAAATATGTAGCTAAAATAAGATTTTAGGATTTGTTCAGCTACTAAAACAACCCAGGCCAGCTAAAAATCAAACACTATGAACAGAGAATTTTACAAAACAACTTTTATCTACCTGAACCTACACCTAAACTACACCTGAGACTTAATTAGACTAAAACTAGCCTACCACACCTCAATTAAACACCTCACTCCTACTGCTAAACTCAGCCTAACCCTCACCACAGCACAACGTGAAGTTCTTACCGTTTCTACACGAGTTTTATCCATTAAATCCTTTTCTAGAAGCTCCATAACACAGAAAAGCAGCTTAAATGCCGCTGAAGCCTCACCGTTTGTTTGTTAATTAGTGTTTGAGCACACGGCAAACAGGTAGTGTGTGTTCGGAGAAAAACACAGCGCCAACAGTGGACAGGAGCGGTACTGTCAATAGAGAACCCTATGGGCAGTTTTGTTTAATAAGAACAAAAAGAGTCCTATTGTGCACTACCCTCCCTCCCCAAAACACATTTTACTAAAAGCTATAATGACTATAATGTTAAAATATTAAAATGTATATATTGATAATATAATTTGGGATGCACTAAGCTGTTCCCTGTTTCAGCTGCATGTATGCTGATTGTAAATTAATGTATTTTAGTAGAATGTAAATATAGTGCACTAAGAAAAGTTCAGATATAGAAAGTTCAGATAATTGTGTGAAAATGTAAAGAGATGCGATTCAATATTATCCCAATATACTGTGATACTGTAAGCAAGGCAATATATTGCAATTGTTTTATATTGTTTTCAACCTTTAGAAAAAAACTCTATAAAATGTGAATAAAATGACTTTGGGAACTAAAGACAGTAAAATACTGCAATCTAGTGGGCGGGGTTTAAATTCAACACCAAATTAACTTTTTCTTTTTTTTTTCATTTTCTTCCCCAATTTACACAGCCAATTACCCAACCCACTTATTAGAACTCCCCCTATCACTAATGATGCCCCCCAACACCAGGAGGGTGAAGACTAACACACGCCTCCTCCTTTACATGTAAAGTCAGACTCCGCCTCTTTTTGAACTCCTGCTGATGCAGCATTGCCGAGTAGCATCACAGCGCTAAGGCTCGGAGGAAAGCAAAGCGACTCGGTTCTGATACATCAGCTCACAGACACAGCCTTGTGCTGATCCACATCATCCTAGGAGTGATGAGGGGAAAGAAAGAGCGCCATCTACTGTACTGTACCCACCCAGAGAGAGCAAGGCATTCTCAATTGTGCTCTCTCAGGGCTCTGGCAGCTGATGACAAACTACACGACCAGGATTCGAACCTGCAAACTCCTGATCACAGTGGCCAAATTAAGCACTTCTGACACCAATCTTTACATCTAAAGTAATAATAGAAAATACTCTAAATACTCTCACAATACGCCAATGTGTGGATATTTTCTTACAACGCTAGTTCAAACAATTAAAAACTTAAAGACGATTTAAACTCACGTGTAATTTACAGTAATATCAATTTATGAATTTTGTGAATTGTTTAATAATGTCTAAAGCAGCTCTTTAAGACGCTCTCCTGATGTCAGTCTTCCTCCAATTATAATTATTAATAGATCTATCCAACAAATCACCCCCAATTCAGATATGGGCTTCTCTGGACTGCTAATGAGGTCCAGCCCAACATTCAGTCAACAAATACTCTCCAGTTCAGGCCATTATTGAAGCATGTTTAAGTATGTTGTATTTAAAAGGGCTTAGAGGGACTAGTTCATGTATTTATCAAGGATTTTCAAGGATTTCTGAGTAAAAACAAACCACTTTTTCAGCTCAGGACTTTCTTTGTCTGGTGTTTTATCGGAGGGCGGCTTAGGCCGGTTCTGGGGCGAGTCTGGGGAGCGGAGAGGTGATTATGAGCCGGGGCGCTGGATTGTGACTGAGTTTTAAGTGCTATTGAGAGGGCTCTTCTCTTAAAGGCCTGGGCTACGGGGCTGGCGATTGTCGAGGGGGGGACTCGGGCATAATATAGGAGGATAATTGGGTTTCTCAGCGCAATTCTTTGTGTGGCTCTGATTGAGCTGAGCTCTTGAGCGCACTAATCGCAAGTTTTCGACTTCGCTGTGTGAAAGAACTGTGAACTGGAGCTTCACTTTCTTCCCATGCGCTTTATGAAGTTTGTCGCTTATCGGCTGGGCGCTAAGAATCTGCGTATAAGTAAGTAAACGCTGTAAGATGCGCTGAATTGTACTGAGTGTGTATACCGTACGTGTAAAAACTCCTTCTAATGAATGCATTCAGATGGTTTGTATAAGTTCTATTTCTGACCTAGACGTGCAAATGCACAAACTGTAGAAAAGCATTTTTAATAGAATAGGACTCTCTGGGCTTAAAGCACTGCCACTATGATCAGGAGATCGCCAGTTTGAATCCTGTTTATGTAGCTTGCCATCAGTTACCAGAGCCCTGAGAGAGCACAATTGAAAAAGCCTTGTTCTCTCTGGGTGGGTACAGTACAGTAGATGGCGCTCTTTCTTTCCCCTCATCACTCCTAGGGTGATGTGGATCAGAACAAGGCTGCATCTGTGAGCTGATGTATCAGAAGCGAGTCGCTGTGCTTTCCTCTGAGCGTTAGCGCTGTGATGCTCCTCGGTAATGCTGCATCAGCAACAGTTCAAAAAGAGGCGGAGTCTGACTTCACATGTGTCGGAGGAGGCATGTGCTAGTCTTCACCTTCTTGTGTTGGAGCATCACTAGTGATAGGGGGGAGTCCTAATGAGTGTGTTGGGTAATCGGCCATGTAAATTGGGAAATTTGAGAAAATGGAAAAAAAAATGAATAGGACTCTCTGGAACAGATAAAAAGCTATTAGCACCATGTTATAATGGTAGGCATAGGCTATAGAGGAGTATATGTGTGCCTCCATCATATAACTGGGATTGGGGATAGTTCATCTGGTATACCTCAATGGACATGTCCAGGTAGCTGCGTCGTTAAAGTAGCAATCCGCCAAAGTCTGAGCTCACCTGGCTCCTAAAGGAAATGGCAAGTCACAAACTGATTGGTTTATTTTACATTTCACCTAAAATGAACCACACCCATGATTAACTAAGAGAATTAGTACATCCATTTTGCATGTTTAGAGCTGCTCAAGGTGTACTTTTCCCAACGTTATGATAGCTAAGACACACTAACACACTGCCCTAAATCAAGCAGCACGGTGCATGTTTGACGACTTGCCTATATGCTTTATTCACCTACATCACCATCATCTACCAAAACGAGGCTGTGGAGGATGGAAGTAGTATAGTAGTGTTGTACCGTTGGGTTCTAGCAATGCCGCCTCACTGCTGCATTCCCAAATACACTTCTTTTTCAAAAAGAAAGAAATTATAACTTATAAAGGTCAAACCTTCTAGAGTTTCCCTAAAGATCCCGAACTTCTTCATGAATGGGTTCACAAAATCAGTAGAGATCCCTATTTCAGTTTAACATAAGTATGTTACAGTGCTAACTAGCTAGCTAGAACTAGCCATATTAATATAATTGTCCAGCCAGCCAATCTAGCCAGATGAACGTTAGCAGAGGGAGACAGCAAGCTAGCTAAACTCGGTTCTCCGGCTATGACCTGACTAACCCTAAACTGGTTATTTTCTCAGTTTAACATCTAAACGAGTGTAGAGGGTAATGTTAGCCAAGCTACAGCTTTTTGGGTTCATGCAACCCTGAATCCAGCACTTATTTCCTGCCTCGTTTTCATTTTAACATAAAACAGGGCCCTAAGTTTGAACAATGTACGAGGTGTTTCTGCACAGTACCAACACTGATAACCAGCAACGCAAATTTCCACACCAAGCGCGGAACAGGCAGCATTCTGACATTTTACAATTACATGTTCAATACCCAGACATGACTGACTGATCTGAACACCAAGATCACACTGTTCCTACCTTCTGTTCTATATTAAATTGCTCTAAGGTGCATTATGGGAGTTGGAGTTTGGTTTCATAGTGGGTGCAGATGGATGGAACGTTCCACAGTGAGTTTTTTTTAGCATTCCTTCATCTACAGATTCAGGTGTGTACCAGAAATACACCATAAAAGGCTAAAATTACCCCCCATAGTGGACAATACAGTAGGTGGTAATGATGGTGACCGGTGGCATCTGGCTAGAAATGTCCATGTGAACCATATCGTGCACCCTGCGTAAGGCGCGTAGCAATGCGCAATGCTATCTTACACCCCATCAACAGTCTATTTTTATTATATTATTATATACTATATTTTTATTATACAGTCTATTATAGGCATTCTGCTGTTTGAGAATTTCACAGTACTCATTCTTACTCATTCTTTCGAAAATCCTGCAGTTTTGTGAATAAAAAAATGAAAAGAGAAAAGCACATGGTGATGTCCACAAGAATGTGTTATCCATACATTATGTGATCACTTTGAGTGAGAAACAATCCTCAGGAATTTGGAAAAAACCTACCGAGGACTGGCAAGAAAAAACTGCTAACTTTTTTGGAAGGTGTGTGTCTTGTTACATCTGGTGTAAAACTAACACATCATTACAGAAAATGAACATCATACTGAACGTAGTAAAACATGCTGTTTACCAAAACAACCTTATGGAGAATATCCGGCCATCTGTTCTTTAGTGACCTCAAGTTCAGGAGTACTTGGGTTCTGCAGCAGGACAATGACCCAAAGCACACAAACACAAAGTCCACCTCTGATTGGCTTAAAAAAACTAAATGAAGGTTTTGGAGTGGTCTAGTTAAAGTCTGGATGATTGAGATTGTGTGGATGATCTTATGCTGGAAAATCCTCCAATGTGTCTGAATTAAAACAATTCTGTAAAGAAGAGTGGATCAAATATCCTCCACAGAGATGTGAAGGACTTAGGGGGCAAACACTTTTTCACACAGGGCTAGATTGGTTTGAATAGATTATTTCCCTTAATAAATAAAATTACCATTTAAAAAGTGCTTTTTATATTTATATTTAATAGTGAGATTATTAAAATCAACTTTTAGTACGGAAGAAAAACATAAATTAATGAGAAGAACAACAGGAGCTTCTACAACTAGAGTTCTGAAAACTATTCAACTATACAGATAAAATAGGAACCCTAACAACCCTCCAGAACACCTGGGAGACCACCGCCACAGCTCTGCATCAGAGAGACAGCACTTACAGCTTTCATCTTCATCCTCTGCTCTCGCCTCAGATCTGAGATCATCCACAGGTGTTTCTGTTCATCCTCCCGCTGTGAGAAAACCACTCGATGCTGTGGGTCTGAAAGGAGGTGGAGCTGATCTAGGGATGGGATAGTACAAATATTATATTATAATTTATATAAATTATTATTATATAAAGATTTTTTTTATGATGAACAATATTTATCACAATATTTTGATATTGGGTTCTTAAAAAAGGTATATTTAGAGGGTATACTCTCATACTTAGAACAGTCCATTTTATAAAAAATGTTCAGAACACTCCCACCACCATGTTTAACAGATCTCTATCTTGGACAGGAGGTGAGGAAATATCTCTTTTCATCAATATCATGTTTCACAAAAAAAAAAAACACCATCTTAAATAGGTAGGGTAAAGTTGTTTTTGATCTGGGTAGGAGTTGATGGAATAACATCTGGTAGGTTTCAGAACACACCACCACCATGTTTAACAGATTAAGTGGTGTCCTCCATTATCTACAGGAACTCCTTACTCCTTACAATCCGCCGCGTTCACTCCGCTCCCAAGACGCTGGCCTGTTATTAGTCCCGCGTATTAGAAAAAACTATGCAGGAGGAAGAGCGTTCTTTTATAAAGCTCCCCAACTTTGGAATAGCCTCCCTATTAATATACGGGACTCAGACACACTCTCAATCTTTAAATCTAGACTCAAAACCTTTCTATTTGCTCAAGCTTTTGAGTAATGTCTCATTACAATTTTCTTCCTCTTACAGCTTATCCAGCAAATATAAACCCTGTCCTAATCATCTGCTTTCTCTTTCTCTCCCCATGTCCTGAGCTGCTGCTACCAGTGCCCATCCCACTCCAGCAGAGTTTTATAAAACCATTCTAACCCCTTTTTCTTCCCTCCCCTCTCTGTTCTCTCTCTCTATCTTTCTCACATGTGCTGAGACGCCTGGCCGGCCGGTCTTCCTGGATGTGTCCGTCTGTGGTTCCAGCTTTCAGGAATCAGCCCTGTCCTTCTACTCATCAGAATTATTTCACAACCCTTCTAACTTCTGCTTTTTGTTTCTCTTCCTTTCCTTTCTGTTTTCTCTATCTATCTCTTTTACATGTATGGAGATGCCCTGTTCCTGATGTTCCCAGCCTGGCTCTCCACTGCCCGCTGTGTTGTTCTCCGGCTCTGCAACCCTGCACTGATTACCATTAACACACTCAGTATCTGTTTCTGTATTAGTCATAGCTCTATAGTTTGTGCCCATCACTGAGACTTGGTTCCTTCCAAGGTTTCTTCCTCTTAAAGGGAGTTTTTCTTTGCCACTGTGTCACCATAAAATTGGCATCTCTGTGGTGCTGCTCATAAGAGGCGTGGACCTGTTTTTCTCTGTAAAGCGGCTTTGTGACAACCTTTATTGTAAAAAGCGCTATATAAATAAAATTGAATTGAACTGAATTTAATTGAATTGGTTTGAATCTTAAAGTTTTAGATAGCTGAGGAAAGAACAGCCCACCACCATGTTTAACAGGTGAGGTGGTGTACTTTGGATCTTAGGAAGAAGTTAAGGAAAGAACACCCCCACCACCATGTTTAACAGATGATGTGATGTAATTCGGATCTTGGGTAGGAGGTAAAGAAAGTTTTCAGAACACTCCCAACACCATGTTTAACAGATGAGGTGGTATGGTTTGGATCTTGGAAAGGAGATGAGGAAAGATCTCCCTGGAGGTTTCAGAACACACCACCACCATGTTTAACAGATGAAGTGGTATGGTTTAAATCTGGTTAAAGAAGTGAGGAAATAACAACCCCACCACCATGTTTAACAGATGAAGTGATGTAATTCGGATCTTGGGAAGAAGTTGAGGAAAGCTCTCCATGAAGATTTTAGAACACTCCCACCACCATGTTTAACAGACTAAGTGGTATGATTTTGATCTGTTTATCTGTTTATCTGATTAACAGGTGAGGTGGCACAATTTGGATCTTGGGCAGGAGATAAGAAAAGAATGCCCCCACCACCATGTTTAACAAATGAAGTGGTATGATTTGGATCTGTTCAATGGGGTGAAGAAAGAACACCCCCACCACCATGTTTAACAAATGAAGTGGTATGATTTGGATCTGATCAAAGAGGTGAGGAAAGAACACCCCCACCACCATGTTTAACAGAACACGTGGTGTAATTTGGCTCTTGGGCAGAAGTTGAGGAAAGAATATTCCCATCACCATATTTAACAGATGAGGTGGTATGATTTGGATCTGTTCAATGGGGTGAAGAAAGAACACCCCCACCACCATGTTTAACAGATGAGGTGGTGTACTTTGTATCTTGGGTAGGAGGTAAAAAAAAGTTTTCAGAACACTCCCACCACCATGTTTAACGGATGAAGTGGTATGATTTGAATCTGGTCAAAGACGTGAGGAAAGAACACCCCCACCACCATGTTTAACAGATGAGGTGGCAGGATTCGGATCTTAGGAAGGAGTTGAGGAACAAACACCACGTTTAACATGTTTACAAGTTCTCACTGCAGGTTTCAGAACACTTCCACCACCATGTTTAACAGATGAGGTGGTTGATTTGGATCTTGGGAAGGAGTTGAGGAAAGATCTCCCTGCAGATTTTAGAACACCCCCACCACCATATTTAACAGATGAGACGGCAGGATTCAGATCTTGGGAAGGAGGTGAGGAAAGAACTCCCCCACCACCATGTTTAACAGAACACGTAGTGTACTTTGGATCTTGGTCAGAGAGGTGAGGAAAGAACACTCCCACCACCATGTTTAACAGAAGAAGTGGTGTACTTTTGATATTTGGCAGCAGTGGAGGAAAGATCTCTCTGAAGATTTCAGAACACACCACCACCATGTTTAACAGATGAAGTGGTATGATTTGAATCTGGTCAAAGTGATGAGGAAAGAACACACCCACCACCATGTTTAACAGGTGAGGTGATGTACTTTTGATATTGGGCAACAGTGGAGGAAAGATCTCTCTGCAGATTTCAGAACACACCACCACCATGTTTAACAGATGAAGTGGCAAGATTTAAAGAGATAAGAAAACAACAACCCACCACCATGTTAAACAGAAGAAGTGGTGTGCTTTGGATCTTGGGTAGGAGGTAAGGAAAGTTCTCACTGAAGAATACAAAACACTCCCGTCATGGATGAGGTGGTAGGTTTAGATCTTGAGCAGGAGGTGAGGAAAGATCTCCCTGGAAATTTCAGAACACACCACCACCATGTTTAACAGAAGAGGTGGTATAATTTGGTTCTTAGGAAGGAGAGTTGAGGAAAGATTTCAGATTGCAGAAATAATATGGTTCGAATCTGGTCAAAGAGGTCAAATACCACCACCATGTTTAGCAGATGAGGTGGTATACTTTGGATCTTGGTCAGAGAGGTAAGGAAAGAACACCCCCACCACCATGTTTAACAGATTAAGTGGTATGGTTTAAATCTGGAAAAAGAGATGAGGAAAGAACACCCCCACCACCATGTTTAAGAGAAGAGGTTGTAAGATTTTCATCAGTTTATCTATTTAACAGGTGAGGCGGCATGATTCGGATCTTGGGCAGGAGTTGAGGAAAGAACAACCCCCCCCCCCCCCCCACACACACACACACACCATGTTTAACAGATGATGTGGCATGATTTGGATCTTGTACATGAGTTAAAGGAAGGGCAGGAGTTGCGGGCAAATCTCCTGCAGAAAAACTGAAAGTGAATCTCCTGAAAGGAACAGAAGATAAGGTAATAAAGGTAAAGGTGGACACACTGAACACACATACACTTATACATTTACACACACTATATTAGTTTTACCTGCTCAGGATTCTGCGATTTATGTGTTTTGGTTAAATGTGTGTTTCATGCTTTTTTATTGACGTTGAAAAATGGAGATCTTGTACTTAATGGCTGTTTTGACTGGAAAACAAATAAAAGAAGGGTTCTTTTCATTCTCAGTCCTAATGGCTCAAGTTTTTTTTTTCATAGTATAGCAGAATATAAAGAAATAAAGAAGATAACGATGTGGAAATAACAGAGGTTTTTTATTTTTTATTTTTTTGCTTTATCTTTTTCTTCTTCTTTTATCTATTTATTGTTCTCACCACACTCCCACCAGCAGACTCACAGTCTTTGGAGTCTCGAGGCGTGAAGATCAATACCAGAACACAAAGGTAGCCGGTTTCTCCCTGGGAGGAGCCGTGGCGGGTGCTGATGATGTTTGGCTTGGGTGACTTCCAGAACAGCCATGTGGGAAGTGGTCCAGGTCTCCCGGAGGGGGGGGCGCCTGAAGCCGGCCTTGTGTTTGGCCCCTGTGAGAGAGCGGGCGAGGCGGTAACGAGACGGGAACAGATTGCAGGAGGAGCGTCTCATGTCTGGCCAAGACCTCTGCGTGCTTTGATCTCCTTTAAAACACAAACAAGCTTTTAGAGCATGCTAGAAGCAGAGACCCTCGCTGCGTCCCCCTCTGTTCTCCTGTAAAGAATGCAGGTGAATGCCAGACGTCTGAATGGTACCGAGCTCAGAGCCGAAGCCGTGTTCAGAGTGGAGGTGTGTTAGGGGTGGGCGATATGGCCCTAAAATAATATCACGATATTTCATGGTAATAATTTTATTGTCAATACTGCATTTGTACAGGACATATAGAGAATTTCAATTACGTTACTCTCCTTCCCAAAAATTACAGCAAGTACAGAAATTATAGATAGATAGATAATATAAAAGAATGGGAGACACTATATTTACAATACTACAACACAAATAGACGTACGTAAGACAGAAGACAATAGTGCAATAGCTGTTGGGGGTAAAAATAAGATATATAATATAAAAGAATGGGAGACACTATATGTACAATACAACAATGACACAGATAGACATAAGACAGAACGTAAGACAGAAGACAATAGTGTATTAGTGATGGGGGTAGAGCAGGGAGAGAGTTCAGCATCCTTACAGCCTGATGGATGAAGCTGTCTCTCAGTCTGCTAATTATATTCTTGGCGATATTGCAAAACACTGAATTAAAAAAAATATTTAAAGAATACACTACTGCAACAAAATAAAAATTTATGTTTTATTATTGCATACAATATGATATGGCACACCCCTACTAACTGAGATATTAAAACATACAAGAATTGTATCAGATTTGTAACAGAAGTCAATGATCCAGAATGTCATGATAGTAATAATGCACACTAAATACAGCTCTGGAAAAAAAAAATAAGAGTCCACTTCAGTTTCTGAATCAGTTTCTCTGATTTTGCTATTTATAGGTTTATGTTTGAGTAAAATGAACATTGTTGTTTTATTCTATAAACTACAAACAACATTTCTCCCAAATTCCAAATAAAAATATTCTCATTTAGAGCATTTATTTGCAGAAAATGAGAAATGGCTGAAATAACAAAAAAAATGCAGAGCTTTCAGACCTCAAGTAATGCAAAGAAAACAATGCATCTTGGCATCCTATTCTCCTCCACCAGTCTTACACACTGCTTTTGGATAACTTTATGCTGCTTTACTTCTGGTGCAAAAATTCAAGCAGTTCAGTTTGGTGGTTTAATGGTTTGTGATCATCCATCTTCCTCTTGATTATATTCCAGAGGTTTTTAATTTGGTAAAATCAAAGAAACTCATCATATTTAAGTGCTCTCTTATTTTTTCCAGATCTGCATATCACAATATATTGTGACAACCGTGCACCATGCAGCTTGATTTAGGGCATGTCACTGTGTCTTTGCTATCATAATGACGGGAAAAGTACACCTTGTGTAGCTTGAAATGTGCAAAAGGCATGAACTTATTCTCTTAATGAATCATGGGTGTGTTTTTTTTTGGGCGTAACGTGTGTTTCCTTGCAAAGAGTGTTTGGACAATTTATTAGGAACACCACGTGACTGTGACATGAGACATGAGACTCTAACATTATTGGAAGAAACACATCATCCCAAATATTTATCTTGTTTTTCTGCCTCTGAAGCCCTTATTCAGCACTGCTGTCCATTTTCCCGTCTCCTCACGTTTTTTATTTTTAAAATTTCGTTCTGGGTGGGGGTGGGAGGTGTCAGATTAGCGGATTGGTGAGTTGGAGGGGTGGAGGGTGATCTCCTCATCTGAGGGGAATCTCTGGTCCGGCGAGCTCAGATCTCAGATCTCAGAGCGGGTTATTAGCGAGGCAGATGAGAGGTGGTGCGTCGGCGTGTCTGGGTTTGCGACTGCGTCGATCAGGGGCAGGTAGTGAATTCGCAAATGAGAAAGAAAGAGAGAGTGACATTTCACACCCTTTCATTCCTGTCCCATCATGCATTAGAGGACACTTCTGGCATTTTGCTCACCCTCCCCTTCCCTCCTCCCTCCCCCCTCGTTTTCATCAGCGGCGGCGGCGGCGGCGACCTCCACGACCCCAATATTGCGAACTGTCACTCAGCGTAAGTGAGTTTATCAACACGCATCTAATCGAGCTGCTCCTCTCCAGGGGGACCTTAACCATTTGCATACTGAGATTGGCTCCAGCCCAGGGGGGGGCGGGGCTCCCCGCCGCATAATTAGCGCTGATAAGGAGGGTGGCTAACAAGCGTGTCGCTGGATATTAGCAGGCCGGACGCTTTCAGACACCCGCTGAGATACGAGCTCCCAGTTCAGTAGTTACCGGCCAGAGAAGAGGGGGGGGACATCAGGAGATCTTATGAGATCTTAGGAGATGTAAGGAGATGTTAGGCAGATGTTTAGGAGATGTTAGAAGATGTTAGGAGATGTTAGGAGATGTTAGAAGATGTTAGAAGATGTTAGGAGATGTTAGGAGATGTTAGGAGATGTTAGGAGATTGTTAGAAGATGTTAGGAGATATTAGGAGATTTAGGAGATTGTTAGGCAGATGTTTAGGAGATGTTTAGGAGATGTTAGGAGATGTTAGGAGATATTAGGAGATTTAGGAGATTGTTAGGCAGATGTTTAGGAGATGTTAGAAGATGTTAGGAGATTGTTAGAAGATGTTAGGAGATGTTAGGAGATGTTAGAAGATGTTAGAAGATGTTAGGAGATGTTAGGAGATGTTAGGAGATGTTAGGAGATTGTTAGAAGATGTTAGGAGATATTAGGAGATTTAGGAGATTGTTAGGCAGATGTTTAGGAGATGTTTAGGAGATGTTAGGAGATGTTAGGAGATATTAGGAGATTTAGGAGATTGTTAGGCAGATGTTTAGGAGATGTTTAGGAGATGTTAGGAGATGTTAGGAGATATTAGGAGATTTAGGAGATTGTTAGGCAGATGTTTAGGAGATGTTAGAAGATGTTAGGAGATTGTTAGAAGATGTTAGGAGATGTTAGAAGATGTTAGGAGATGTTAGGAGATGTTAGGAGATGTTAGGAGATTGTTAGAAGATGTTAGGAGATGTTAGGAGATGTTAGAAGATGTTAGAAGATGTTAGAAGATGTTAGGAGATGTTAGGAGATCTTAGGCAGATGTTAGGAGATCTTAGGAGATCATAGGAGATCTTAGGCAGATGTTAGGAGATCTTAGGAGATCATAGGAGATGTTAGGAGATCATAGTAGGTCTTAGGAGGACTTAGGAGATCATAGGAGATCTTAGGAAATCATAGGAGATGTTAGGAGATGTTAGACAGTTTCTTCTTAGGTAGTTTTTCATACTGAAACACACAGAGCACAGCAAAGATTGTGTGCAATTCACTAAAAAGCTGGTTTAGTATGGTAGTATTACAGACAGGTGGTTTTAGGTTCTTATTCAGGTCCAATATAGTGGTTAAAGGAGAACTCAGGTGTAAAATGGACTTTTGTTGTAGTAAAACATGATAAAAAGTTCTTACCTTTGATGACTAGCATACCTCCGTTTGTTTGTCCAAACACCCTTCAGACTGGGTGATACGGGGCATAACTTACCCTGATTAATCACTTTTTACACCGCTATCCAGCTTAAAGTAGCTCTACACCTCCTTGCTAGAATACGGAGAGCCCTGACATTTAAAACGAGGCATTAATAACTTAGAAAGTGCACAAGAAGCTTATTAAAAACTACAGTTTACATCCTATATAACGCTAGCTTCAGCTCCGAGCGCCGCCATATTTGTATTGATAACGTCATAGACATATATACATATAGACTCCACATAGCGTAGCAGCCAGCACCAGAAGGCAAACTATGCGGAATCTATGTATATATATATATATATATATATATATATATATATATATATATATATATATATATATATATATATATATATATAAGTCTATGTGATTATCAGTACAGTAATGGCGGCGCTCGGAGCTGAAGCTATTGAAAAAAAGTACTGGTTTCAAATCTACTTATAGTATAAAAGTAAAAGTAATATAAGAGGAAAAAATAAAGACATTAAGACTTAAAAACAAAAGCTTAGGCCACGCCCACAGAGTCCTACTACTGCACTACTGGATCACAGTATAAACCAATAGGGAGTCTCTATCTGGATGGAGAGATTTGTCTGGATAGGGGTTTTATTAAACGATGAGAAGCCGGAATTTTTATTACATTTTTATTTAAAAGTAAAAAGTAGAAAGTTTAGATAATTGTGTGGAAATATAAAAATAATAGAGATAATTTAACATTTACCTGCTGGGTGAAGGTAACCTATAAACACTTTACTGTATGACAGTGACCTTGTATCTCCCTTACAGTATCAGAGCAGCTCACTCTTCATCTGTTCACTCTCTCACTCTCTCACTCTTACCGTCTCTCACTCTCTCTCCGTGTGAGAGAGAGAGAGATAGACACTGAAACAGCAGGGCTGGTATTGTCTCTCATCTGTCGGCAGTAATTACACCTTTTGTACCCTTTTGAGCGGTGGAGGGATAGTTTCAATGCTTTTATGCTTTTTTTCTGTGTTATGAGGGAACAGCTGTGCTGATCCAAAAAAAAAAATGGGGAAAAAAAACAAACGAATGAATAAAAAAACTTTTGCAGCAATCTTTCTTTTTCCTTTTTCTTTTTTTTTTCGTGTGAAAGAATGAAATATCGCGCTCGTCACCGGCGAGGAGCCCTCCCCCTATCCATTGTGCAAAAATTCAATAAGGTGTTATTAAAAATGCTGCGAGCTATTGTAGGGACGACCTGCACGTTGCCTGATTATGCATTTTAATGAGACTGTGATTTGCGGGTGGAGAATAGGAGTAGGGGGGTGGAAAGGAAAGAGAGAGAAAGAGATAGAGAGAGAGAAAAAAAAACAGAATAAAAGAAGGAAAAACAAAATGCACCATGCAGAACAATAAGCCTCTACAATTGAATCTGCATTCTGACAAATATACATGTTTTATTCAACACCCGAAAGGTCTTTTTCAAGGCCGTCTTATGAGCGCGGAGTGATGCGGGTTACGGCTGTCCTTTTCCACGCCCACGCAGCCGCTGTGAAGTGCAATATGCGTGATGCTTTCCGAGCGAGTGTGTCTCGCTTTGTCAACCTGAGTCATTTAATAACCGTCTCTAATGCAAATATTAGTTGAAGCCGTCTGCTGCTGCTGTTTCGACTTAATAATGATTTGTGATAAAAACGATCAGGTGCTGGAGGTGAATCTCTAAAGCGTTTGGATCGGGAAAGTCCTGACGCTCATTTGTTCCATGTTTGTAACGACAGTAAACTCTATTCTTCCCAGTTTCAGTCCTTTTTAGAACAAGCCATTTAAGGGCTCTGTCACTTTTATGCAAATAATCTGTTGCTGGTCATGCCCCATGTATATGCTGAGCATTTATCACAGGTTAGTGTTAGCTTGTGCTAAAAGGCAGAACTTGAACAAGGTAGTTCATGCCTAACTGTGATAAACAGTAGGCATAGATCCCTCCCTCAGAAGCAGTCTGCTGCTGCTGTTTCGACTTAATAATGATTTGTGATAAAAACGATCAGGTGCTGGAGGTGAATCTCTAACGCGTTTGGATCAGAAAAGTCCTGACGCTCATTTGTACCATGTTTGTAACGACAATAACGACTTTATTTAAAGAGGAGAAATATATTAAACCTCTTTTTCACAAGTTAAAATAGGTCTATGTTTAATAGAAAACATGTTCAAGAAGTTTATGAAGACTTTCGCACATAAAGATAAAGAAACCTCACCAGCTCTATTCTTTCCAGTTTCAGTTCTTTTTTTAGAACGAGCTGTTGAAGGGCTCTGTCACTTTTATGCAAATAAGCTGCTGCTGGCCACGCCCCATGTATACGCTGAGCGTTTATCAAAGTTTAGTGTTAGCTTGTGCTAAAAGGCAGAACTTGAACAAGCTAGTTCATGTTTAACTTTGATAGACAGTAGGTATAGATCCCTCCCTCAGAAGCAGTCTGCTGCTGCTGTTTTGACTTAATAATTTGGATCGGGAAAGTCCTCACATACATTTGTTCTATGTTTATAACACAGTTACGACTTTATTTAAAGAGGAGAACACATAATAAACCTCTTTTTCACAAGTTAAAATAGGTCTATGTTCAATAGAAAACATGTTCATGAAGTTCATGAAGACTTTCGCACATAAAGATAAAGAAACCTCACCAGCTCTATTCTTTCCAGTTTCAGTTCTTTTTTTAGAACGAGCTGTTGAAGGGCTCTGTCACTTTTATGCAAATAAGCTGCTGCTGGCCACGCCCCATGTATACGCTGAGCATTTATCACAGGTTAGTGTTAGCTTGTGCTAAAAGGCAGAACATTTTTTCCTTTTTTTTTGGGTTTACCTGCTTTGAGATCAACTGTTCTGCATTAGGGTTCAACAACCCTCTGGGCTGGAGAGCTACTAGTCTGTAGCACTACATCCCATTATACTAAACACGTAATGGCCAAATTTAATTGCCGACCCCTGGTCTATAGTCTATACAAACAATGTTCATGAAGCTCTTTAAGACATCTAAACAGCTCTATTCTTACCAGTTTTAGTCCCTCTGTCACGTTTATGCAAATAAGCTGTTGCTGGCCACACCCCAAGTTTATGCTCAGCGTTTACCACATGTTTAGTTTAGTGTTTAGTTTAGTGTGCTAAATGACAAAACATAAACAAGATAGTCCATGCTTAGCTGTGATAGAATACATCTCCCTCATCTGCTGACTAACCACAGACAGTGGATACAGATTCCTCCCTCAGAAGAAGTCTGCTGGCCAAGCCTGCTGTCCACTGTATGAACTTCTCAATAGCAGAGTGAAATAGCGTTTCATCAACTGATCTAGTGGGTGGGGCTCTTTTGGAGGAAGAATTTCTTTGTTAATTTAGTGCACATAGTTCTGTATATTTATAACTTATTTGTGCATATGTATATATAACACAAATATATTTTTCCAAGGATGCATGACAATATTTTCAGAGTACAAAAAGGTTTCTCTGAAGCATAAAAAATGAAAGATAAAGATGAAGCATTTATCAGTGGCAAAAAAATAATTAATAATGTATTTAAATGGTTATTTATAAGTTAATGGTTCTATATAGAATATTGTGCTTTACTAAAAACATTTTTAAAGACTATATAAACATAATTTCATCGTATAGTACCAGCCAAAGGGGTTCTTTACAGAACCACAAAGATGATCATAATTGGTGTTTCAGTGTACGGGTGCACGACTACTTACTTATTTATATCTAAATAATATTCAATAATGGTGATATAATGGTCTGTTGTGTTTATTTATGTTTTTGTTCACATATAAAACAGACAGATTAGAGAAAGAGAGAGAAAGAGAGAGAGACAGGATAAGAAATAGAGTGAACAAAAAAGTGAACAATGATAAAAAGTGAGAGAAAAAGGGAGAGACACGAGGTTAAAAAAAGCAAGAAGGTAAAATGAAAGACATAAAAAACAGGAGAAACAGAAAAAGAGAGAAGAACGCTGAGAGAGAGTGTCACGTCTGGTGCTGTAGGGACTTCCTGTCCTTCCACACTGGTCTCCAACGGAGGTTGTCAGCCTAACAACTACAATACCCAGAATGCACCACCCGCTGACAACACACACACTGCTGATCACGTGACACCTCACCTACCTCGGCCAGGAAGCCCTGAGTATTAGCACCAGTATAAAAGTACAGCTCAGACGCTCACCTGCGCCGCGTATTGCCTAGGTTTCGTCCGACATTACAAAGCGTTATTTCTGTGATTATTTTCTGTGTATGACCTTGCCTTTTGTTTTCAACTGGTCAGAGATCGCTGTCTGTTCACGTGAGGCCGCGTATTCTGTCATGGTGGGGTACAGAATACAGACACTCGCGGAACCAGTTAAGGATTTTATTAAAAACCCACAGGGTACAGAGAATGAGATTAGCAATGCAAACAAAACACCAGTAAAGGTATACCTGGGAGCGGAGAGCTTAACAGGATAGTGAGGCAGTCCAGTGGTCATACACGAAGTAAGCAGTATCAGAGGCAATCCAAAAACAGAAACGATAAACAGTCCAATGGTCATATACGAGGCAGGCAGTATCAAAGGTGATCCGAAAAACATAAACGATAAACAGTCCAGGGTAATACACGAAAAAATCCACAACGAAGGCAAAGGCAAAAATCGGTAGGCAAAAACAAAAGGCAAGGTCATACACAGAAAATAATCACAGAAATAACGCTTTGTAATGTCGGACGAAACCTAGGCAATACGCGGCGCAGGTGAGCGTCTGAGCTGTACTTTTATACTGGTGCTAATACTCAGGGCTTCCTGGCCGAGGTAGGTGAGGTGTCACGTGATCAGCAGTGTGTGTGTTGTCAGCGGGTGGTGCATTCTGGCTATTGTAGTTGTTAGGCTGACAACCTCCGTTGGAGACCAGTGTGGAAGGACAGGAAGTCCCTACAGCACCAGACGTGACAGAGAGAGAGAGAGAGATGAGAGATAAAAGATAATGAATGAGAGTGAAAAAGTAGAAAGTAAAAAAGGGAGGAAGAGGGTAAACAAAAATAAAAAGAGAATAAAACAATGAGATGAGAAACAAATGAGATGAACAAAATTTTTAACCAGTTGTTCTGTTTAAAAGCTTATAATTACTTTGTTATTCAATTTTTATTAAAGGTCTTAAAATGACAATAATATCATTTATTACAATAATTTATGGGACGATATATTGCTCACTAAATTTTTTTATAGTGACAGTCCTAGTGTAAAATATATAAAAAGGTTCTATGACGACTTAGTGATGCTGAGATCCTTACAGAGCATTAAAATGAGTATTTTAAAACCACTGCCCTTAATAAAGAACCACTATTCCTATACAGTATTTCTATAATATACTCTCTTATATAGGGTCTATATGGTAATTAACACTACAAATAAGGTTCTATTCCCATTTTAAAATAGAGATAAATCATTTTTTAAAGATGTATATGATTCCTCTGTTCTTCTCCTCCCTCCCTTCAATCATCCTGCCATTCATCACTGGCTAATCTCGGGGGTCACTAAAGGTCACAGGAGGTCGAGGGGTCAAATCCCCACCGCTCCTCCTAAACAAATAACAGATAGTGACCTTTAACCCCGGCTTTAGCATGACAATCTACATCAGTATTCTGCAGCTGGTCAAGCATCTGTCTGTCTCTCTCGCTTTTTCTCTCTCTCTCTCTCTCTTTCTCTCCACATCACTCTCTCATCTCTCTCTCTCTCTCCTCGCTCTCTATCCCTCTCTCTCTGAGCGCTAAAAATCATACATCCATAATTCATCACGTATCCTACCAAAGACCCCCCCCCACCTCCACACCTCCACGGCAACCCATCCTAGCAACAGGAACCTAGCAACAGCAACAACTCTCCTCTCAGCTCTCAGCCTATGGGGAACACTAATGTCTCGTCAAATTCGGCCAATCGGTGCAGAGCGGAGAGCGGGGTGATGCGTTTCCTGCCGCCAGCCGGCAAGACAGCTGTGGAACGAATGGACAGAGAGGCAAGACCCTCTTCTACTCACCGAGAGAGAGAGAGAGAGAGAGAGAGAGAGAGAGAAAGAGGGGGAGAGAGAGAGAGAGAGCGAGAGAGAGAGAGAGAATGTGTGTGTGTGAGAGAGAGAGAGAGAGAGAGAGAGAAAGAGGGGGAGAGAGAGAGAGAGAGAGAATGTGTGTGTGTGAGAGAGAGAGAGAGAGAGAGAGAGGGAGAGAAAGAGGGAGAGTAAGAATGAGGAAGAGAGAGAGGGAGAGTAAGAATGAGGAAGAGAGAGAGGGAGAGAGAGGGAGAGTGAGTGAGAGTGTGAAGGAGAATGAGGGAGAGTGTGTGAGAAAGAACTAGAGAACGAGAGAGAGAGAGAGAAAGAGAGAGTAAGAGTGTGAGATACAGAGAGAAAGAGAGAGAGAGAGAGAGGGAGAGAAAGAGGGAGAGGAAGAATGAGGAAGAGAGAGGGGGAGTGAGTGAGAGTGTGAGTGAGAATGAGGGAGAGTGTGTGAGAAAGAGAGAGAGAGGGAGTGAGTGAGAGAGTGAGAGTGTGAGTGAGAACGAGGGAGAGTGTGTGAGAAAGAAAGAGAGAATGAGAGAGAGAGGGAGAGGGAGATACAGAGAGAAAGAGAGAGAGAGAGAGAGAGAGAGAGAGAGAGAGAGAGAGAGAGAGAGGAAGAAAGAAAGAACATGTAAGAGAGAGAGGGAGAGGGAGATACAGAGAGAAAGAGAGAGGGAGAGAGAAAAGTGGGTGACAGTGAGCCAGTGATAGAAAAGAGAAAGAAAAAGAGAGAGACAGAAGAAAAAGAATGTAAATAAAGGGGGAAAGAGAGAAAGAGTAACAGAGATGAAGGAAAAAGAGAAAAGAAAATCAAGGAAGAAGGAGGCAGATTACAGATGTAATAGAAAGAAGGTACAGAAAAGAAAAATGAACGAAAAGAGAGAGAGAAAGAAACAGGATGAGAAATAGTGAGAGAGAGGTAAATAAAGGTAAATAAAAGTGAGAATGAGTGACAGAGAGAGGGAGAGACATAGGGTGAGATAAGAGAGGAATAAGGTGAGGAAAAACTGGAACGAGGGAAGAGAGTGCATGAAGATAAAAAATAAGAGAAGAGATGTAAGAGAGAAAAAAGTGAACAAAGGAAGAGAGAGAGGGGGACGGGGTTAAATAATGGAAGAAGGTAAAATTACAAACAAAGAAAGTGAGAGATGAGAAGAGATATGAGAGACAGGAAGGATAAAACAGAAGGAAGATAATGAAAGAGAGCGAGAGAAAGAAAGAGAATAAGAGGTAAATGACAATAGAATAGAAACAATTGAGGTAAAGAAAGCGACAGAAAAAAGTAAGAGTGAGGAGGTAAAATGAGAGAAGACAGGAAGGTGAAGGAAAAAGAGCAAAAAAGTAAAGGAAGTCCGAGAGAGAGATAGACAGATTAGAGATGTGAGAGAGAAGATACATAAAATAGAGAAAGGGAGAGAGAGGATGAGAAAGAGGATGAGATGAAAGAGAAATAAAGGTGAGGAGGTGAAATGAAAGAGGACAGGAATGTAAAGGAAAAAGGAGACAAGAAAATAAAGGAAGACAGAGAGAAAAAGAGAGATTAGGGATGTAAAAGAGAGGATGTACATAAAAGAAAGAATGAGTGACGGAAAGAGAAATAGGATACGATGAGAGAGACAAAAAATGTAAGGAAAAACTGAAGCGTGAGAAGAGAAAGATAAAGAAAAGATAGAGAATAAAATAACAGCTAGAGAAAGTAAAGAAAAAGAGAAAGAGTGAGTGAGAGAGAGAGAGAAACAGAAACAGGATGAGAAATAGGGTGAGACAAAAGAAAAAATTAAGGAAACACTGGAGCGAGGGAGGAGAGTGAATAAAGATAGAAAAAGAGAGAAAAGAGATGTAAGACAGAAACAAGTGAACAAAGGAAGAGAGAAAAAGAGAGAGGGATGGGGTAAAAGAAACCTGGACAGTGATAGAAAAGAATTCGAAAGAGAGGAAGAAAAGGTAAAGAATAAAAATAGAGAAAAGAATAACAGCAAGAGAGAAAAGATGAGACGAGAAACAAATGAGGTGAAGGAAGAGAGAAAGAGAGAGGTGGTGGAATTAGTGAGAAAAAAGGTGATTAATTACATTTTAGAAAAACTGTTATGGTATAAAATTACAATATCATATCTATAAAAAATCTAAGAAAATAGTTTTTAGTGGGCGGGGTTTAAACACAACACAACATTAAAAACCACTTCTGACACCAATTTTCACATCTAAACTTACCATATAATTCAAATTAAAACTATGCTTTAAGAGATAAACGATACAGTATTGCTAGAGATAAAGTGTTTATCAGTGCTAAAATAATAATTAATAATGTATTTAAATGGTAATTTGTGAAGTTATGGTTCTATATGGGAAATTGTGCTTTATTAAATACTTGAAAAAACATTATTTAAAAACCATTAAAAACCATAAAAGAAAGAATGAGTATGAGAAAGAATAACAGCAAGAGAGAAAAGATGAGACGAGAAACAAATGAGGTGAAGGAAGAGAGAAGGAGAGAGAGAAGGAGAGAGGTGGTGGAATTAGTGAGAAAGAAGGTGATTAATGACAATTTAGAAAAACTGTCATAGTATAAAATTACAATATCATATCTATAAAAAATCTAAAAAAATAGTTTCTAGTGGGCGGAGTTTAAACACAACACTACATTAAAAACCACTTCTGACACCAATTTTCACATCTAAACTTACTTATACTTATAATTCAAATTAAAACTATGCTTTAAGAGATAAACAATACAGTATTGCAGCATAAAATATTGCAGATATTTTCTTACATCCCTACACCTCTGTACTAATTCTTGTCCCATGACTTTTGGCATGGTCTTGTTCTTGGATAACAGCTCTCAGTTTAACGCAGACTCTGATCCTCCGCAGCTCATAAAAGAGAGCGTTCATTATGAGGAGAAATTAGCGTGACCTTCTGCACCGCTGTAAAAATTCACAACTGAGCCGCGTCCTGACGAGCGTCGCTAATCGCTGTGCTGGTTAATTGTACAGTACGCTGTGCTCTATGTACTATACGGTTAATTATACAGAGCGCCGCACGCTGGAGGATTAGCCTCCTCTGAACCGCTGCCCAGCTGGAGTTTTATTTTAGAAGTGAAGGAGCCTGTGGGCGGTGCTTCTCCGCTCCGAGCTCTCTGTGAAAATTACACCATCCACTTAAAAACTATCAAGATCCACTGAAAACAGCGAGCAAGAGTCAGGAAATAACTGCGGAGACAATGGAACGGACGCTCTTCCAGGATTTCTTCTGCTGTTTTTTTCTTCTTCGAGGGTGAAAGCGAAAGCCCTTCAGCTCCCACTCAGAGCCGGAGCTCTTTCAGGAACTCGGATAAACAAGCCGGGACCCGTACATAATAATGATATGCTAATGATATGGTAATAATGATATGGTAATGATGTTTTTCCAGCCCACCTGACCCACAGACAGGCAGTGATCCATATGATGAGGAGATCAGAACAACGCACAGCAATAATTATCTTCTCCACTGATGGCAAATTAGAAAGACACATCTTTGAACCGAGCTAACCGAGCTAACCGAGCAGCGAGAGGCGAGACGCTGCGCAGAGCGACCACTGGAGCCGCCTGATACCTCCACAGCTCTGAGTCTTCATTTATTTAGATTTAACTGCTTCAGATAGTTCCTACTAAGTCCTGAGAAAGTCGGCTGTGTGAAGAAATCAGAGGTGGAAAGTAATTACATTACGAATTACATTTACTCACATTACTGTAATTGAGTAGATTTTATGAGTAATTTGTACTTTTTAAAAAAGTTTTTAAAATAGGTAATTTTACTTTGCTACATTGGAAAACTCCCCGTTATTGAGTAAAAAATAAAATGTTGGGGAAATAAAAACTAAACTTAAACTACTTTTTATTGGGAACATAAAACAATCTGCTTGGATGTTTACATGTAACATGTAAATAGCATTTAAAGCTTAGCAATGGTTTAAAAAGTTCAAAAATAATAATGAACTGTAAAACTATATAAAACCAAACTGGAAAAATACTGGGGAAAAATACTTGCTGATGATTTAAATCATGGATGCTTGAGCAAATACTTTTAGCGATATAGTGTACTTACATCTATTGGCAATACAACAGGACTTTGTATAACATAAATATTAACATGAACCTGTTGATGTAACGCGGGGATGAGACGGGAGGCGGATTTATATGCGGGTAAGACCAGACTTTTAATAAATTACAAATAAACAAATAAACAAACAGGGGAATAACGAATATAAATATGTACATAAACAAACAGGGAAAACAAACAAAGAGCTAAACTAAACAGATAATAACTAAACAGGGCTAGGGATATATATACAAAGGATAAATACATAAATATATACAAAACAAGGAATATAAACAAACACGAGATATAAGCAAATAATACAAACTAACAAAAGAACTAGAAACTTGGCAAAACTATAACTAGGACGTGACGAGACAGACAACGTAGGAAGGTGCAAAGACCGACCGAGACAAAGTGGCAGAGGAGGGCTATTTAAAGAAACAGGAAACACACTATAATTAGAAACACCTGGGGAAGGGGCGGAGCTACAAATTACACACACGTGATGGAAAAGTACAAGAGAAACACACTAGGAAACGGGGAAAACACAGGAAAACATAGCGAGGGCGTAACAGTTGAACTTGTTAGCACTAGGGCTGCACAATATATTGCTTCCAGTGATGGGAATAACAGCGTTGAAATACTTTTTTCAGTAAGGAGTAATCTAAGTAATTACTCTGACTGTAACTATAACACCGTTACCATTTCCCCATTACACCCCGTTACTGCACCTTACTTTAGCCGCAGAATTAACCTTTATTTTTCACTTCGCGCATACAGACAAAGGACAAAAGTGTGTGTGTGTGTGTGTGCGTTGTGTGTGTGTGAGTCACAAGGGAGGAGAGGATAAGATAAAAACCCAACTTTTACATCAACTATAAACAGAATACTAAATAAAATAAGTGTGAATGAGAAGGTCAGTTTCCTCTGCTGAGAAGCGTTTGTTGGACACGTCCAGGTAGCTGCACCGTTAAAATAGCAATCCACCAAAGTCAGAGCTCACCTGACTCTTAAAGGAAATGATGCATTTGACACTCTGATTGGTTTATTTCACGTTACGCCAAAAATTAAACACACCCATAATTAATTAAGAGAATTAGTTCATGCCTTTCATGTGTTTTGTGTCGAGCAAGGTATACTTTTCCCGTCATTATGATAGCAAAGACACACTGATGCCCTAAATCAAGCTGCATGCTAAAGTAGGACCCTTAAACTCATCCTGATTTCTCTCTGGATGTTTTGCAGCATTAATCTGTTTTCATTAAACTAAGAATAAATAAGCATTTTATTTTTAATCTGAGCGCTGAACTTTCCCTGTTCCTGTATGAGAGTTCCGCCGAATCTGATTAGAAGTTCCGAAAAATAAAAATAGACTGAGATTACGTCACATTTGACCTTCAACTACAATTAATATGGATGCTCAGGGGAAATGTGTCCTGCTGCTTCGCTCACGCTGCTCTTGCCAGTCAGAGCTTTTAACCCTGCTGCACATCTCAGACGTCCCACGTTTATAAACAGCCCATAATAACCCACATTCATCTTAGACCAATTAGTCACTGGGATTATAAAATGGGACATATTGTGACATTTTGTTACAAACAGATACATAACATCTCTACACAGTTTGTCTATTTCCTGTAGAAACTAGTAAAACTGCGCAAATGTTTTAGGAACCTTAAAACCCTAAAAAGTTTTTGCTGCTAACACTGTGCTGCTAATCCTGCTGATACAAGAGCTACTGCGAACACAGATATCAGAACAACAAACTCTAAAAGTCTCCATCTGCTCATTCACATGTCGTTAAAAAATAGAAACACAGAATTAGAAGCTGCCGAGCTAAAATCACCAGATTCATTAACTTTGATAAACACATGCACAACAGTGCACGTTTTAAAAGTACTTCTTAACATGCTCGGTGCAATTACACATTCCCACCAAAAACTTACAGATTGTCCCTACTGAAAAAGAAGTAGATTAAACTATACTAAGCATTATAATGCTATAGTGCACTAAAGTGTTTTTATAGCCACATTATTGATCAGTATGGAAAATGGAACAACTTTTTTTGTACTTATTATACTTTAACTGTATAAAATTAGTAAAAAAAAAAGTTATACACCAGGTATATTAGAAATGTACTAAGAATTGATGTTAAATATATTTACATTAGAGTACAAATCTGCTTTTTGTTCCTGTCTTTTTTATGTAGCACACTTCTAGTATATTTCGTTGGGTATAAAAATATATTTTAATATACTCTACTACAATTTTTAAAATGTTACAAATTTACTTTATTTTGTTTATGTTTTATTAGTAGTAGTAATTGTATTTACTTTCTAAAAAGGTACATGGTACATTGCACTTTAAGTGAACTACTGTAACAGCTGTTTTTTTTACTTTGCTAAAAATGTATAAAAGTATATTTGGAATTAATTATTTTAGAAGTATATTGAATTACATTAAACTAAAAGTGTACTTCATAGTAGTATATTTAAAATACACTATAAATAAACTGTACTTTTAAAAAAGTATGATTAAAGTTTACTTTTTAACATGGTGAAAGCATAATATTAATGTACTTTTAATATATTTTGAGTAAGTACATTTGTATATTTACAGCATACTTAGACATTTCTCAATATGTTTTAAGTGCAATTAAGCATGCATTTTTTTTCTCCAGGGCTCAGTTTGATGTTTTTAAAGTATGGGACATACTACATGGGAAACTACAATAAAAAGTTGTGTATCCGGGCAGTGAGTGTGTATTAGCTCACTAAAACACAAATATATTGTATTGGCCAATGTCTAGATATTCCAAACTGATACTTGCTAATGTATTTACTGTATGTGTCTCTCTGGCCAGACACACAAAAGACACATGCAGATACAAAACACACAGTTTAATAATAAAGGAATTAGACTTACAGAGGTGGTCAGGGACAGGCAGGGTCAGAACCAAAATGACAGTGACAAATAACAACATACCAGAAAGAGAGCAGTCAAAAAGGGTCATATACAGGATAACTGAGACAGGTAGAAGTGATAGGCAAAAAGAGAAGTCTAGTAACAAAATAAATGGTCAGCAACGATAAACAAACAGTACAAGGCAAGGCAAGAGAAAAGTAAAAAAAAATACAAAAAAGGGTTGGTAAAAAAAAGAGCAAAAGACAAAAGTAACATGAATTAAAAGAGCTAGAGACTAGATTTAATACTGGGCAACAAGGAACAAAAATAGGGGGGTATTTACACTATAAGGTCCAGGTGTGTGTGATTAGAAGCCCGGCGAGTTAGAACACCGAAGCGTCACGTGATCAGCAATGTCCGGGATGTCTAGTATAGGTGCATGCTGGGAGTTGGAGTTGGAGACAGTAAGTTGGAAAAGAACCAGGCTACTAATTTTTTTTTTTTATTTGCTTCTACTAAATGTATGAAACTTGAATGGTCGGAGATATGGTTGTAAATTAATATCACAAAATTTTGCAGTATTTTAAGGGTATTTTTGAGATTATTAAACTCAAGAATGCACTACTGCAACAAAATGAATCGTAGTTAAAGTTATAGTTATAGTTATAGTTTAAATATTAGAGTTTAACATATATAATAGAAAAGTAGAAAAATCTAGAAACGCTTGTCTATTTCATTTACAGTAAATACAGTACAAAATACAATGCAGACAAACCAAGTCTCCCTGAAGCTGCGGGAGTCTCCCGCATTTCAGTAGTGTCTCCCTGATGCCCGCGAGTCACATATGATCTCCCGGAATTCAGAACGAGGGTGGGAAGGAGAGAGAGAAAACAGAGAGGGTTCTGATTGGCCTGTTCTCTGCAAAGAGTCTATGAGACAGCCAATCAGTTTTTAGTGTGGGCGGGCAGTGTTTTTCCCCCCTCCCGCACGGTATTTGTTCAGAGAGTGAGAGAAAGCAGATCATGGCGGAGGCAATATTAGTAATTATTGTAATATGATATGAAATGTTTTTGATGTTGTGCAATTTTTTGTGATATTGTAACTGTACATTTTTGTCAAATAAAGGCTCCCCCCCCCCCCCCAAAAAAAAAAAGGAAAGCAGAGGCAGGGCCTTCCAAAAAGAAAAAAACTCATTTCATCTCTGAATACTCTAAATTTAATTAAAAAAAAGTAAAATTAATTCATATAAAAGTAAAAATTTGTTATCCTTTGGTGTGTGTGCAAGTTTTTTTTTTTTTTTTTTTTTTTGCGAAGGGGGGGGGGGGGGGGGCCTGGGGGAGGTAACCTCCCTGAAATCAACTTTTGCAACTTGGGATGTCTGACAATGTAACAAACACGTCAACTTGATTCAGACTGTGGTCTGGACTTCCAGGTGTAAAAAATATCCTAATATCCATGATGATAAAACCCCCGCTGTAGGTGGTGTGTGTGTTTTTACCTGATGCTGTTAGTCTGGATGGAGGGACTGAGCAGATCTTTAAGCCCTGCTTCATTCTGTCCTGTTCTCTAACTGCATGTAGGTGAAGCAGCAGCTGCTGATTGATTCTGTGGAGCTCCTGAGCTCTGAGCTGGACGGACGGTTTAAACCACAGAACCAAATGTCAGAGTCACGCTGTCAAACCAGCTGCCGAACCACAGCGTTTCCTACAGGAGAGCAGCAGCTCCTCTCAGCCCGGGTCCACAGAGACCACGGAGAACATCACACACCTGAAACTGAAGAAATGAATCAGAATCAACAGATAATATTGTGTAATCAGTAACAGTATGACTTAACTATTCTGTTCCCACGCTTTATTATATGGTGGCCATGCATTAAACATTTAGTTCCCACACCTTTTGGAATGTGCTGCAGACCCAAAACCCAGAAATGGATGTACATTAATAAAGTAAATTAAGTTTAGGATAAAAACAATAAATATATATATTTTTTTCTTTTAGTTTTGAGATATGTATGAAACTTGAGCAGTGGGCGAAATGGGCGTAAAATAATATCACAATGTGATACTTTTTTGCTTCTATGTGTAAATAATCTGCAGTTATTAATGTATATTTTATATTTCTGCGTAAAACATTTAGAACAAAATGATCTCCATACCAGTTTTGGTGGAATGGTGTTAATAAAACCGTGCCGAACCGTGTCCATGTGGAAAAGTCACCAAAACAATTATCCTGTGTATTCAAAACATGGCTGTACACTGTACAAACTTAAGGCAATTCATTTACTGCACTATATTTTTGATTGTTAGGCCAACTTAAACTTTTAAGTTGAAGAAAAAAACACCACCAGTTGTGCCAACTAGAAATCTTTGGTTGAGCTTAGTGATGGGTCGGTCGCAAACGATTCGACTCTAAGAGCCGGCTCTTTGAAATGAAAGATGGGAGCCGGATCCTGAGAGCGAGACGAATTTTTATTTTTATTTTTATTTTTTTTCGCACATAATCGGTGTGTCTACACTGAGCAAGAGTGAAACAGTTATAAAGTGTGAATCTCATTCAGTTGAAAGTGTATTAATTGAAAGTGTTTAATTTCATTTAACATAACATATACATTAAGAAACAAAAATTATATAAAAATAGAGAAATATTAACAAGAGGCCAGTGAAAGCTAATCATAAATTCATACAATTCTAAGCATTTCTTTTTATTTACATATAATATACACTTTTAGAGTTTGGACCTTTTTTTTACTTGAGATGGTCCTTTGTTTTTGTATTTCATCATTTATTTTTTGGGCTGATGCACGAGATTGGAAGTTATTAGTGGATGTAGGCAGTAAACTGCAGATCCCGGAGTGCATTCTGGTTAAAACCTTGAGGCCGGATGTAGTGTTGTACTAGTGTTGAAAGTAAGCGGATAGTGTATTTTATAGAGCTGACTGTTCCGTTTGAAGACGAGGTAGATGGAGCTTATGAAAGGAAAAGGCTGAAGTATACAGACTTGGTGGCTGAGGTAAGAGAGCGTGGGTGGCAAGCGTATATTAGACCGGTGGGGTAGGTACTAGAGGCTTTGTAGCAAAGTCTGCCACAAGACTGCTGTCTGAATTCGGAATTAGAGTTTGTGCTTCAACAGCAGGCTTGGAGGGGGGTGGGTCTGGGATGCCAGACTTCACTGTTGAGCCTTCTGGAGGTGTCGTGGGCCTAATTCAGCGAAACACTGACAAAGGAAGGTGCCTGCCTGATGACCCCTGAGAAGAGCTTGCACTGAAGTTGGTGTTTAGAGTTTGGATGAAGGGGATTGGTGTGGTGCTGCTGTTCTTGTAGTAATTTGTCTTATGAATTTTTTGCAGACGTCTGAGTACTTGGCAGTTGAGGCACGGACCATGAACATAGTTCGCTATGCTTCTGGATTCTTGTCGAGCCGGTATCAGATGGTAATGGTTGCTGTGTTCAGCTCACGCAACTTATAATGTCATTTATTGCGTGTGATTGTGCTAAGGTAGGGTGCTGTGGTTAGTGTGTTGTTGCCATAGTTAAAGGAAGTGAGCATAGAGTAAGGAGGGATTCTGTTTGTTCATTGGTTATTTTTCGGTAGGTCTGTTACTTGGCAGTTGAGGCAATGGACCATGAACATAGTGTTAGGCTGTGCTTCTGGATCCTTGTCGAGCCAGTATCAGATTGTGGTGGTGTTGGATATTGTTGTTAGTTGAGTGAGTAGTAGATCCTGGCTGAGCTCTATGTATAACCCCAGTTGTTAGGTGCAGGATTTGTCCTGTATTATACTACTTGTATAAATAAAGCCATATAAATAATACATATTTCATATAATGTATGTTTTTACACTAGTCATTAATTTTAACAATAATTTGGTAATAAACTGATTTAAACTATAAGATGTGTTTTTTTCGTTCCGCTGAATATCCTTTAGAATCCTATTTGGCCAGTTCTGGTTTAAACCCTGTATATCTGAACACAGATAGAGATATTTGAACCCAGGAAGTCACAGATAGTGAGATTCCATTAAACCCTCATTCCCCGGAGGTGTCGCTGCCCAAATCACGATCAGAGTGAACTCCATGATGTTCGCGTGAGCAGACTTGTTTATCTTGCTGATCAACACAGCGCAACTTTATGACACCAATTACCGCCGCCTGCCTCTCGCCCCGGCTGCTTTCTGCGGGGTGGAGGGAGGCGGCGGGCCGTGATTTAGAGTGAGCGCTGCAGCCAGAGCCTCGCCGCGGGACTGCGGTCTCCCCGCGGACCCCCACAAACAGCAAACTAATTACTGTATTAAATCCATTCATAAATCACCCTGCCGCACATCCAGCCCTCCGTACGGGAGCCGCCGAGCCGCCACTTTCTTCTGCACGAGCACCTCAACTACCAGACACTCAACCTAAACAAACAGGACGCGTTCCGTCACGGACCGACGGGAACGCCGGGAACGCCAGTAACACCCGTAATTCCGTTAAGCAGGTCTGATACCTCCTGGAAAGTCGCTTTAAATTATGTCTAATGAAGCCGTGTGGAGACGTGGTGGTAAATGCACCTAAAGAGGTCAAATGCAAAGCATGTGAAGCATAATTCATATTCATATTGTTAATATTTTTTATGTGCTTTTCGCTGTGTATTTAATCAGTGTTCGATTTATCAGTTTATCAAAACAGTTCCATCCCCAAATTATTTGCTTTGATTATGGGATGCACCCTATCATGCATCTTTTTACTGGATTTTTCGCACTATACGGCACACCAGATTATAAGGTGCACTATGCAACACTAGTAAGGAACAGAGGTGTTGCCATGTTTCCTTGCTAATTCAGCAGGTCTCGCTGCTGTAACGCTAAGCTAAGTAAACAAAGCTGTAATTCTTTAAAAAACATTGTCTTTTAAAGTCAAATAAGTGCTGGTGTTAATCAACACAAAATTATCTCCTGAAAACTGTTTATTAGGGTGAGTAAAGCGCTTTCGTTTATTTACAGTAAGATTAGAGTTCCAGATTTTGTCCCACATAGATTGCTTTAACATGGTAAAAACGCAGACTACAGGCCGATATACTCACCTCTGAACGGCAAAAGAGCAAGTGCTTAGTGTAGTTAGCGGCTAATGCTAACACTGCTCCAGTCTCGATGCTGGAGAACTAAACTGAAACTCCTGTATAACTCTGTACTTCAGTGGAGAGGCTTTACTCCTTAATAACGGACTGATAGAATTTATACATAAGACGCACTGAACTATAAGGCACACTGTCAATTTTGGCGAAAATAAAAGGATTTGAAGTGCACCTTATAGTGCAAAAAATATGGTAAAGTGCTTCTATTTATTTAATGCAAGCCTAAATTTTAGCCTACATAGCTTGTTTCAACACAGTAATCAATCAGGCTACAGTCTGATATACTCACCTCTGAATGGCAAAAGAGATAGCGCTTAGCACAGTTGGTGGCTAATGCTAATATGCTAATGCGCCCTGGCAATTTTGGGGAAAATTAAAGGATTTTAGGTGTGCCTTTACAGTCCGAAACAAAAATGGCACTCAGACTATATAAGAACACCAAAGCAACCATTTAGAAGACCTTTACAACCACTTATAGCAACATCATCATAACCACCATAGCTATAACCAAACCATTGCCCAACAGCATAGTAACCATTTAGCAACATAACAGCAACCACCTACTAACCAGTTAGCAAAAGTATAACAATTAGCTGTGACACCATCGCAACACCATAGCAACCACAGGCTGCTCATGACTGGTCTCCTGGGAGATCTATCACCCAGGAGATTTAAAATTTAAGGCTGTGTTTAGATACAGCCTTAAAAAAGAATTGAGATTCTTTTTGTAATCCGATTATTATCTGCACTTTGATTTGCAAGTGATTATTGGATCAGATTTGCATATTTGGACAACCCTTTGGGTTGCTGTGGTATGAAATTGGACTTCATGTAGTTTCTGGCTGTTCAGATTATTAATACAATCTAGAAATGCCAAAAAATCGGATTTAGGCTGGCAGTCTGAACACAGCCAAATACACCTTTTTGCTCAATGTGTTTTGGCTTAATGTGAACTGCATTTGATCTAAAAACAAAATCAGAAGTTAATTCATAGCGCAGAAGTTCAAGAGTATTTTTATTGCTTTGTTCCATTTATCAGCCGAACAGGCAGCGAAACACAAAGCCGAACCGGGGCTCGCCCTCACAGTCGTATTTAGAAAACAGCTACAGTTAACAGATGATTTAATCACACCTCGCTGGCGGAGGGTTTTTTTGCACGTTGGAGACTGAGCTAACGGAAGTAATTAAAAAGCCCAATTCAATCCAAACAGTCGCGCTGATGAAGCTGCTGTTTGTTTTACTTCATTCGGGGGTCGAGTGGATAAAACACGGGCAGCAACGGCAAAGAGGCCACTTTAAACTGTTTCAACACAAAGCAGATCAGTAGAAACAAAACACTGCAATAAAACAAATGTTTCCGTATCGATTTAAAGGTCTAAATGTATCCAGCTTTTATTATCTCCATCAAAAAAGCACTAGATTCTGTGAATGATCCAGTAGAGTCTGATGGTAAGATGATAAGCCATCAGCAGCCAGAGTCTGAGAGAGCATGGTGATACAATACACTCCCTGGACAAAAAAAGGTCACCACCTAGACTTAACAAAGTATCTAATATGCAAGAGCCTCCCATTGGATAATAACTGCATTATAATGATTAAAACTGATTATAATGTTTCAGCTGCAACAAGTTATTTAACCCTAACTGATGCAGGGAGTAGCTTCTCATTTATTAAACAACCATGTGGAAATATTCTTCATGTATTCGTGAAAAAAATAATTATCTGTTTTAGAAGGGTCAAAGATAAAATTATTATTATTATTATTATTATTATTATTATTATTATTATTATTATAATGTAGATAAAATTATTAAATCAGGTTAAGAAGAAAATTGAAGGACAGATGTTGACTGCAATAGATTAATCTAGACTTGGACTTTTTAGGAGTTGAGTCAGAGACTCGAAAAATTATAAATAAAAAAAATATGAAAAGGAACATTTTGATTCACAAACAGCAGCAAACACATTTCTGAGCTCTTTGCTAAGGTTAGCTAGCTCATCGCTAGCTTTAGTTCTCTCCCTGGTAACATTAGTATTTTAGGTAGCACAGCGCTAAGGTTAGCTAGCTCATCGCTAACGGCAGTTCTCTCCCCAGTAACATTAGTATTTTAGGTAGCACAGCGCTAAGGTTAGCTAGCTCATCGCTAACAGCAGTTCTCTCCCCAGTAACATTAGTATTTTAGGTAGCACAGCGCTAAGGTTAGCTAGCTCATCGCTAACGGCAGTTCTCTCCCCAGTAACATTAGTATTTTAGGTAGCACAGCGCTAAGGTTAGCTAGCTCATCGCTAACGACAGTTCTCTCCCCAGTAACATTAGTATTTTAGGTAGCACAGCGCTAAGGTTAGCTAGCTCATCGCTAACGGCAGTTCTCTCCCCAGTAACATTAGTATTTTAGCTAGCTCATCAGTATTGTTAGCTAGCTTGTCACTAACGGTAGTTCTCTCACCAGTAACATTAGTGTGTTAGCTAGCTTATTGCTAAGGTAAGCTAGCTCATTGCTAACCGTAGTTCTCGTCACTAAGCTAAGCTAGCTTATTGCAAAGATTAGCTAGCTCATTGTTAAGTTTAGCTAGCTTGTTGCTCATGGTTAGTTATCTCATTGCTAATGTTAGCTAGCTCTTCACCAGACAAACCAAGGCTGTGACCGAAATGTCTCCCTATTTAATAGTTAGGGCACTATCGAGTATGTCAGCCATTTTTCTTTGAGTGTCCGAATCATAAGGCGGGATTCGAACGTGATTTTGAGGGCACTAAAAACTAATGCATCATGATTTATAGTAAACTTCGCTGCTTACTAAGCGAGCTGAATGTGTCCCAGAATGCTTTGCGGGTCTCGCTACAAAGCAACAGACAGCCGAAGAAACGGAGCGGACAGCGAGCCACCAGGGATGCCAGATTGTTACAGTGGAATTCAGATAAAACCAATTCACAGGGTAAAACGTGTTTTAAATCCACAAACTTACTGAGAAAACCACCCAAACAGCATACCTGTCAAGTTTTAGATTTAAAAATAAGGGATATTTTCCTCTGTACGCTTAAAGCCGTCCCACCAGCCCAACGAAGGTTCAGTATCCCTTACATTTTAAGACAGGTTTACAAAAAATCTCAAATAACCACAAGTGAACCACTTACACACTACAATCAGATTATAAGAATCTGAAATGTTGTGGACATTCCTACATATGTCATTCTTTTAATACAGCCAAATTAAAAATCCTTTTCTTTTTTTAAAAAATTAAGATTTCATGTCTTTTTTGTAATAAATGCACTCTTTTATATGATATATTTTTTATTTATTTAATGGATTTAAAATTGAACAAAGGGTGCACAAATTCTGAAAAATGACTGTTGGTGACCTAAACATAGTATCATGAGCTTTTACTAAAAGGACATGGACCAGATATATTCCATCAGTAAAAATTAGTCCTAAGGGGCCTACACAATAATTTTTAATTAATACTTCTTTCTTTTGATCACTACACCCCTGATCCGTTCAGTTCATTTCGGTCCTCTCCACATTTCTAGTTAAACTGAGTCACAAGCTGTAAAATTGTTTATTTTAAAAGGTTTAATCTGTGTGTTTTATTTCGGAGACGAGTATTTTTATGCAGCTATCAGAAAAATCTCATCACAGTTTCCATGATTAGCCTACCGTTACCTTTCTTTTAGAAAAATCTCTGTATATCCAGATCTGTTTTAACATCAGCAGCTCCGACTGCGACGGGGGGGCTTCCCCACACTGACCCTCCTTTGCAAGCTGATTGGCTGTTTCTCCTGAAAGGCGGGACTTTCTCCTTGAACCGGCTCCACGATTGGTTAAGAGACACAGAGCGGTCAGTGCCATGTCTCCTCAATAATATATATTTTTTATTTTAATATAATACGGGAAATTTACGGGAAAATACTAATACGGGAGGACGGCGGGAAAGAGGAGTAAAATACGGTAGTTTCCCGGCCAAAACGGGAGACTTGACAGGTATGAAACAGCTGATGTTCGTCATATTAACAATATTACAGGGTTTATTCCAACATGATCTTAACTAAAATATCATAAATATCTTAAATATCACTGATTACAAAAACTGATATTTAAATGAGTTTATCTGCATATTTGTATTATGTGTTTTGTGCCTTGTATCATTGGACACACGAAACAAAAACGTAAAAACAGTACATTTTAAACACGACTCAACCCCTCTCTCACCTGTGTGTGTTTATGCGACCGGTGCTGGCGCATGATAATGATGAGGTAGTGTCCGAATTCACTCCTGTTTCACCACTAATTAGTAATAAGCTCCCTGAAATCAACTTTTGCAACTTGGGATGTCTGCATCACTAACATTTTTTTTCTCTCCCTGGTAACATTAGTGTGTTATCTAGTTCACCGCTACGAATAGCAAGCTTGTTGCTAGCTTTAGCTCTCTCCCTGGTAAAATTAGTGTGTTAGCTAGCTTGTTGCTAAGGTTAGATATCTCATCATTAAAGTTAGCTAGCTCATCGCTAACGCTAGTTCTCTCCCTGGTAAAATTAGTGTGTTAGCTAGCTTGTTGCTAAGGTTAGATATCTCATCATTAAAGTTAGCTAGCTCATCGCTAACGCTAGTTCTCTCCCTGGTAACATTAGTATTTTAGCTAGCTCATCACTAAGGTTAGCTAGCTCATCACTAAGGTTAGCTAGCTCATCACTAAGGTTAGTTAGCTCATCACTAGCTTTATTTCTCTCCCCTGTAACATTAGTATTTTAGCTAGCTCATCACTAAGGTTAGTTAGCTCATCACTAGCTTTATTTCTCTCCCCTGTAACATTAGTATTTTAGCTAGCTCATCACTAAGGTTAGCTAGCTCATCACTAAGGTTAGCTAGCTCATCACTAAGGTTAGTTAGCTCATCACTAGCTTTATTTCTCTCCCCTGTAACATTAGTATTTTAGCTAGCTCATCACTAAGGTTAGCTAGCTTAGCTAGTTCATTACTAAAGTTTTAGGCACACAGAGAAAGGACTGATTTGGTCTGTTTGAATGAATTGTTGATGTTCAGTAACGATATAAAAAAGGTTTAGTTTCTAATGAACTTCACCTCAGATATCGGAGTACTACAACACTAAGTTGTTACCAGACAGTGTATTATAAACACAGCTTATTAAGGATTATAATTACAGTTCATAAAGCATAAGAAACATGGCCAAGTTGTTTGTATTATACATTTGGGTGCATATATAAAATAACGTGTTATGAATTCTAAGTGTTCATAGCATGTTATAGAAATTACATTTATATAAAGTGTTTTAACCATCCTGGTTTTATGATAATATATACTGTACATCAGAGGCTCAGTGGGAGGCTAGTCAGCCAGACAGCGGTAATAATGTCGCATGACTACAGTCAGTAAAACACACAGCGCTGTCAGTGTGTGTGTGTGTGTGTGTGTGTGTGTGTGTGTGTGTGTGTTATATCAGAGCTGGTCCTAAGGCACTGCTGATGCTCCTGACTGAGGTGCTGCAGGTCAGACTGTGGAGCTGCAGACAGGAGAAGAGAGCAGCCAACAGCAAGACAAGATAGGTCTACAGGTCTGATGTGTGTGTGTGTGTGAGTGTGTGTGTGTGTGTGTGTGTGTGGTTAGAAGCAGTATGATAAAGAAGTAGAGAAAAAAAATTGCAATCTCATTCCAAAAATTGAAAACGTGCCCAACCCTAAAAATCACCGCTAATGAGGGGTACAAACCCCCCTTTATAGAGCAATATTTGGCAACATGCCCGCCAACAAACACACCTCACACCTACCCCAACATCAGCACAATTTACAGTCATATGAAAAATTTTGGGCACCCCTATTAATCTTAATCATTTTTAGTTGTAAATATTTGGGTGTTTGCAACAGCCATTTCAGTTTGATATATCTAATAACTGATGGATACAGTACTATTTCAGGATTGAAATGAGGTTTATTGTACTAACAGGAAATGTGCAATATGCATTAAACCAAAATTTGACCGGTGCAAAAGTATGAGCACCCTTATCATTTTATTGATTTGAATACTCCTAACTACTTTTTACTGACTTACTGAAGCACAAAATTGGTTTGGTAACCTCGTTGAGCTTTGAACTTCATAGCCAGGTGTATCCAATCATGAGAAAATGTATTTAAGGTGGCCAATAGCAAGTTGTTCTCCTATTTGAATCTCCTCTGAAGAGTGGCATCATGGGCTCATCAAAACAACTCTCAAATGATCTAAAAACAAAGATTGTTCAACATAGTTGTTCAGGGGAAGGATAGAAAAGTTGTCTCAGAGATTTAACCTGTCAGTTTCCACTGTGAGGAACATAGTAAGGAAATGGAAGACCACAGGGACAGTTCTTGTTAAGCCCAGAAGTGGCAGGCCAAGAAAAATATCAGAAAGGCAGAGAAGAAGAATGGTGAGAACAGCACTTTGCACAAGGAGAAGCTGTATGGGAGAGTGATGCGAAAGAAGCCATTTCTGCAAGCACGCCACAAACAGAGTCGCCTGAGGTATGTTTTTGTGCTTTTGCATACCTCAGGTGACTCTGTTTACTTTATGAATATGAACTTGTTTTCTTTGCATTATTTGAGGTCTGAAAGCTCTGCATCTTTTTTTGTTATTTCAGCCATTTATCATTTTCTGTAAATAAATGCTCTAAATGACAATATTTTTATTTGGAATTTGGGAGAAATGTTGTCTGTAGTTTATAGAATAAAAGAACAATGTTCATTTTACTCAAACATAAACCTATAAATAGCAAAATCAGAGAAACTGATTCAGAAACTGAAGTGCTCTCTTAATTTTTTTCAGAGCTGTAGATTGCAAGTAATTCCTTAAAAGATCTGTTCGGCTTCTCTCAGTCCAATGATGCACCCCTCTAAAAATCTATCAATCATCTCTCACCAGGAGGTGCACTACCCAAAAGTAGCATCTGAGAACCTGTTTATATGGGGGCGGGGGAAGCTCTTTTACACCCTCTTGTGGCACAAAGAACCCAGTGTCTAATAAGAACAACCTGAGAATAGAGAGTGCGAGAGAAAGTGAAAGAGAGAGAGTGAGGAAAATAGAATGGAAAGAAGAAGAGAACAGAAGAGAAGAGAGACAGTGTTTGGAGATGAAAAGAAAAGAAATGAAAATGGAGAGAGAGAGAGATCTCCAGGGAGCAGTGTGTAAGAACATTGTTTACCTGAGACAGGTCAATGCGTGGGCAGTGAGTCTCTCTCTCTCGCTCGCTTTCTCTCTTTCTCTTTCTTCTCTCTCTCTCTCTCTCTGATTGGGTACAGTCTGTAGGGCAGCTGTATGACTCACGGTCGTCCTGTTTTTCAGACTTCACCTGTGAGTGGGCAGCAGACGACTTCTGGACAGACCCTCATTCCCCTCCTGCCCTGAGTGCACCTGTAAGAGCACATTGCTGCAGGTGGGCGGGGCTACTTACAGCAGCTCTCGCGCCTTCATTCACTTCCTGATGCATTCCTACATTATCATTATCATTTCACACATTTTAGACATTTAGACTTTATCAGAAACACCTCTCTATCTATACTTTAGTACTTCTTTCACTCACTGGCCACTTTATTAGAAACACCTCTCTATCTATACTTTAGTACTTCTTTCACTCACTGGCCACTTTATTAGAAACCCCTCTCTATCTATACTTTAGTACTTCTTTCACTCACTGGCCACTTTATTAGAAACACCTCTCTATCTATACTTTAGTACTTCTTTCACTCACTGGCCACTTTATCAGAAACACCTCTCTATCTATACTTTAGTACTTCTTTCACTCACTGGCCACTTTATTAGAAACTCCTCTCTATCTACACTTTAGTACTTCCTTCACTCACTGGCCACTTTATTAGAAACACCTCTCTATCTATACTTTAGTACTTCCTACAGTCACTGGCCACTTTATTAGAAACCCCTCTCTATCTATACTTTAGTACTTCTTTCACTCACTGGCCACTTTATTAGAAACACCTCTCTATCTGTACTTTAGTACTTCTTTCACTCACTGGCCACTTTATCAGAAACACCTCTCTATCTATACTTTAGTACTTCTTTCACTCACTGGCCACTTTATTAGAAACATCTCTCTATCTATACTTTAGTACTTCTTTCACTCACTGGCCACTTTATTAGAAACACCTCTCTATCTATCAAATCAAATCAAATCAAATTTATTTGTATAGCGCTTTTTACAACTGGTGTTGGCACAAAGCAGCTTTACAGAAACATGATTACAGGACAAAGAATCAGGCAAAACATTAAACATAGAAAATACAGAATACAGAACCCCCAGTGAGCGCGGAGGCAAGGAAAAACTCCCTCAGAGCTGCAGGAGGAGGAAGAAACCTTGGGAGGACCAAGACTCACATTTGAGGGGGGACCATCCTACCACTGGTCAAACGGCTTTGAAATTAAAATTTAAAAAGTCTTTTATACATCCATATAGGTTTTATGTATTCAGGAGTGTAATAGCGCCACTAATGGCTTGGATGTAATCAGTAGTGGAGAGTAAGATGGATGATGAGCAGCTGATCTGTGGTGGTGGTGGAGAAGAGCTGACTTCAGAAACTTCCATCAGTCTGGCCGGACAGGAGACGTGAGAGCCTGAGAGTCCAACATCGGTATCGGGTCAGACAGGTGGGCAGTCAGTAACTCGGAGGAAAGCAGAGAGATGGAATTAGTTTTGACTGGATTTATGCAAAACTGAGAATATTAAAACATTATCAGAGTGTGGCAAATGACTCCGGCAGAACTGAATAAAACAGCCTAACTAAAGGCAGAGAGCCAGAAGGTAACATAGACATGGAGGCTCCCTGAAACACTGGCATCCACCCACTCCACCGTCCACAAACCTGAGTGACCGTGTGCAGTGGGAGAACAACAGCATCAGCATCTCAGTTTACCACAATTCCCTCTGTCCATGAACCCCTGAATCTGCAGCCTTATCTAAAGGAAAAAACATTAATTACCAAAAGCTAAACTAAACAAGTACGTTTTCAGTCTAGACTTAAAGATTGAGACTGTGTCTGAGTCCCGAACATATTCGGGGAGATTATTCCAGAGTTGAGGCGCTTTATAAGAGAAAGCTCTTCCTCCTGCAGAGCTCCTCTGAATTTTAGGAACTACTAATAAACCAGCACCCTGAGATCTGAGTAATCGCGGTGGTTCATAACAGGAGATGAGGTCTTGTAAATACTCAGGAGCGAGCCCGTGTAGGGCTTTATACGTTAACAGGAGAATTTTATAGTATATGCGGAATTTCACTGGAAGCCAGTGCAGTGCTGATAGTACTGGACTAATATGGTCAAATTTTCTAGTTTTAGTAAGGACCCTGGCTGCAGCATTTTGAACTAGCTGAAGTTTATTTAAGTTACTGCCGGAACATCCAGACAGTAGCGCATTACAATAATCTAGCCTTGAGGTAATGAAGGCATGTACTAATTTTTCTGCGTCATGCAGTGATAGGGAATTTCTTAGCTTGGCAATATTACGGAGGTGTAGAAAAGCTGTTCTAGTAACATTAGATATGTGTTTATCGAATGCTAGATCTGAATCTATGATAACTCCAAGGTTTTTAGCTGCTGAACCAGGTGTGACTGAGAAGTCGGCCAGATTTAGCATTAAGTCTGATAATTTATTTCTAGCAGCTTTGGGGCCTAATAGGAGAACTTCTGTTTTTTCACTATTTAATAGGAGGAAGTTGTGAGACATCCACAATTTCACATCTTTTTTACACAATCCTCGATTTTCTTTAATCTCACTCTGTCATCAGGTTTGGCTGATATTCACATCATGTTTTCTAATAACTTTGCCCAGTGGGAGCATATATAATGTAAATAATAACGGTCCTAATATAGAGCCTTGTGGAATTCCATATCTTACCTTGGTATAACTGGAAGACATATCATTTATCCTCACAAACTGATAGCGATTGGTTAAGTACGATTTAAACCATGATAATGCAGTTCCAGTTACACCGACCATGTTCTCTAGTCTTTCTAAAAGGATAGTATGATCTATTGTATCAAAGGCTGCGCTCAGATCGAGAAGTACCAGTAGGGAAACACAGCCTTGGTCTGCAGCTGTAAGTAGATTGTTTGTTATTTTAACTAAAGCTGTCTCAGTGCTATGATGAGGCCTAAATCCAGATTGAAATTTCTCATAGATTTGGTTTCTTTGCAGGTAAGAGCAAATTTGTTGGGCCACAGCTTTTTCTAAAATCTTAGAAATAAACGGTAAGTTTGAGATAGGTCTATAGTTAGACAGTACAGTAGGATCAAGATTTGGTTTCTTGATCAGAGGTTTAATTACAGCTGTTTTAAAGGCTTTGGGTACATGGCCCAGGGTGAGTGATGAGTTTACTATCATTAACAGAGGTTTAATTATATCTGGTAGTACCTGTTTTAGTAATTTTGTGGGGACTGCATCAAGTGTGCAGGTTGTGCTGTTTGAAGAGGAGATAATTTTCTCTAGTTCTAGCTGTGGAAGTGGGTTAAAGACTTCCAACCTAACTTCAGTAACAGGGTTTTGTTCTAGATCAGCCAGACCAGATGACAGAGAGGATGTAATATTTATCTGTTTAATTTTATCCCGAATGTTTTCAACGTTACTATTGAAGAAGTCCATAAAAGCGTTGCTGGTGTGAATGGCTGGAATCTGAGGTTCAGTACCTGCCTGGCTTTTAGTTAATTTGGAAATAACACTAAAGAGAACTCTAGGATTATTTTTATTTATCTCGATCTGTGAGGCCAGATACGCTGAGCGGGCTTTATTAAGTTCTTTTCTATATTTAACAAGACTGTCTTTCCACGCAGAGTGAAACACTTCCAGTTTAGTTGACCGTTATTTACGCTCTAAATTTCGTACTAACTGCTTTAAGGTATGAGTTTGATTATTGTACCACGGTGCAAGCTTTTTCTGTCTCTCTATTTTGTGTTTAAGGGGAGCTACAACATCTAAGGTAGAGCGAAAGGTATTTTCTAAACCTTCGGTTAGTTTGTCTAGTTCTACTGGGTCTACAGGAGAATATATTAGAGTTGATAAGTCTGGAAGCTTATCTGTAAATTGTTGGGCTGTAAAAGGCGTAATTGAACGTTTTACAGAGTAGCTATGGGATGTACATATATTATGACTGAGATGTAATTTAAATGAAAGAAGGTAATGATCTGAAATTGCGGAGGTTTGAGAACGAATATTCGGGTTATCTATGCTCACACCCCGGGTCAAAACTAAATCCAGAGTATGATTACAGTAATGAGTAGGTCCTGTTATATTTTGAATAATACCAACTGAGTCTAAAATCGATGTGAATGCCTTTTTTAATGGATCATCCAATTTTTCAAAATGAATGTTGAAGTCTCCAACTATAATCACTTTATCATTACTTACTGCTAAGTCTGTGACAAAATCACTAAATTCTTTTAAAAATTCTAAATAGGGCCCTGGTGGTCTGTAGATATTAATTAAGGAAAATGCATTCTTTTTTGTAACTGGATTAATTATACTGGTGTAAAGAAGCTCAAAAGAAGTAAAATTATCATAGTGTTTCTGATTGCTAACTAAGGTACTTTGGAAAAGTATGCAGACCCCACCTCCTCTACCGGACAATCTCGGATTGTGTATATAATTATAGCCTGCAGGGGTGGCTTCATTTAAAGCTACATATTCATTTGGCCTAATCCAGGTTTCTGTCAGACACAGAATATCGAATTTCTGATCAGTTATGATTTCATTCACTAGAACTGCTTTTGAATTTAGAGATCTGATATTAAGTAAACCAATCTTTAGGCTTGAAGTGTTAGTACTACAGTCTGGATATGATTGTTTAATATAAGTTAAGTTATTTAGATTGACTGTTTTAGTTTTTTGATGTTTTTGTTTGACTCGGGGGACAGACACAGTCTGAATACATTGGTATCTAGGTAACGTCTCTTTGCAGCTCGCAGACGGTCGGTTAAGCCTCTCTGTCTGCGGCCTGGTCCCGGCTCTGGATTGTCAGCAGCTTCTAATGCTACTCTGCCGACTAACTAAAAGACTATGAGCTATGCTGCATGAAAGTAAGGCAGCACCCTCCCACGTGGGGTGGACACCATCCCTACCTAAAAGACCAGGCTTGCCCTCAAACTGTAGCCAGTTATCTATAAAGCCCACATGATTTTCTGCACACCACTTGGACATCCAACGGTTCAGCGAAGAAAGCCTGCTGTAAGCTTCATCACCACGCCTCATTGGGATGGGGCCAGAGCAGATTACCTCCTCGGACAGCGTCTGGGCCTGTTTAATCACCTCTTTAATATTAGCCTTAGTTACTTCAGACTGCCGCAGACGAATATCATTGGCCCCTACATGAATTACTACCCTCGAATATCTCCTATTCCCTAACCTAAGGTTGCCACTAATGTCTGGTGCTCTGGCTCCCGGTAAACAAGTAACTGTTGCCGCTGGTGCCCCTAAAGGAGTAGCTAATTTCACGCGTCGGACGATAGAGTCTCCTATCACCAGAGTACCTTTAACAGGCTCCTCAGTTGGTGCTGAACTGAGCGGGGCAAACCTGTTTGACACGTGAACTGGGGGAGCGTGGTGTTTAGGTGGGCTGGCTGTGGCCTTTGCGGTAGCATTAGCCTTAGCCTTTCGACTATGCCGCCGAGACGTTACCCATTCGCCCCGCTGTGAGGGCTCTAAGGCCGGAGTCGAGGGGGTACTAACTCTCCCTGAGACACCCGGGGCTGCTAACAGTGAATCCTGCTGTCTATCCCTTATTAAACCCCGGATGTGCAGCTCTAACTTATTCACCTTATCCACCAGGGAGCTAACTATCTCACACTTAGTACAAATACCACTATTGTTACCAGTATCGGTGGACAAGGGATCTAAGCTATACATGCCACACTCTAAACAGGTGTAAACCTGAGCAGAAGCCATGGAGAAAAAAAGCACTCACCTTGTTTCAGTTGAAATTAGAAACTTACACAAACAAACTGCAGCAGCAAACAGCTAATCCAGCAAACCTGAGGAAAAAGTCTATAAAAGTAGACTGAGAGTGGATTAATAGGTGTGTAGAGCAAAGAGGAAGCAGACTAAAAGTGGATTAGTAAGTGTGAAGAGAGTAAAAGAGAAGAAAACAGAGAAAAGTGTAGAAGTTTAAGATTAAACTTCTACACTTTTCTTTCAGCAGCAGAGCAGCAGACCAGCACAGCATCTATACTTTAGTACTTCTTCCACTCACTGTGGAATAGAGGCTGGTAACTCTGATTAACTTATCCTGTACAACAGAGTAAACTCTTGCTCTATTTTCCTGGGATGGTCCTGATGAGTGCCATTTTCATCATTATAATATACTTTAAAAGTTCTTGAAATGTTTAGGATTGAATGACCTGCATTTCTTCTTAAAGTATTTTTTCTTTGCTTCTCATAATATGGATTAGAACATTATTTAAATATTCACTATATACCTGTAACTCTACCTCTTCACTACTTTACTTTAACTGATGCTCTCAAACACTTTATTAAGAGACAAGAAATTCAAGTAATTAACTCTTTATGAGTTCAGCACAGCTGTTAACTGAAAACCTGAATTCCAGGTGACCTCATAAACCTGACTGAGAAAATCCAGCCAAGAGGTGCTACTTTGAATAATCTAAAATATATAAAATTATTTTTTGTTTAGTACATTATTCCATATGTTTTTTATTTATAGTTTTAATTAGTTAAGTATTAATCTATGTTTAAAACTATGAAAAACACTGAATTTAAATTAATTTAATTTAAGGTACATCCAATCATTTGACTGTTACTGTGTCTTTGAAACAGAACATTTCCATCAAATGCCATTTTTTGCTAAAATTGTCCACCCTGGCCTGTTGTGCAACTTGTCTATAAGGAAATAAAAAGTGAAACGGTCATAAATGTAATATATAAAAGTAAAAATCATGCATCTCCCCGAGCAAAACTAACCCATCCGAATAGAGTCTAAGATTGATTTTAAGATTATAAATTAGTATGGTTTAATAAATTGCATTTTCTCCTCATATTGGCAAATCGTTCTGCTTCAGTAATTTTTCTAAATGTATTTTTTGTACTTTTTTCCTCCTTTTGTCCTTCAGCAGCCTCTTCAAACCGCGTTCCCATCCTTTCCTATCAACCCCTACAGAGTAAGATTGTTATATTTGTGAAATATCACGGGGGGATTGTTTGTGAAATTGCCGCGGGATTATTTCCTCCGCCGCCGGGGCCGAGCCGCGGAGTGTAAGAGCACTGCGTGGGTTTACCGCGCTGGAGATGCGCTGTTCTGTAGGTGTGCGCTTGTTTTGCAGCGCGAGCTCTCATCAGAATTAGGCTTTCATCTTAATGGATCGCTCATGTTCAGATAAACAAGATAAGCACAAATAAACACAAATAAGGTGCCATAATGCATAATGCATAAAACAGCCCATTACCACCAATACAGCCTGATAAAACAACTAAAACAGCCCAGCATCAAAACATCCAACTCACAAACTCACATAATGTCCTTAAAGAAATACAACAGAATATCTACCTGCAACCTGAAAAAACTGATAAAATACATAAAAATGCACAGTTTCTTACATTTACTGTCATGTTCTGGTCCTGTTCTGTGTCTTTCCTGGTCCTGTCTGTTTATTGTCCCGTGTTTTCCTGCACGTGGCTCTGTGTTTCCCACTCTCTCTGTCTGAGTGTTCTCACCTGTGTTCCCCCACGTGACTGAATTGTGTAGCTCCGCCCCTTTGTTACCTGTTCCCCAGGTAAGTGTTTATTTAAGTTTAAGTTTTAAGTTTATTTTGCTTATTTTAGACAAAATTATCTTAATCGGTCTCACTTAGAAAATTCGCCTTATTTAAAGTCATTTGACCTAAACTAAATTAAATTGAAGATATAAAATAAGTAAATTCTGTTTCCTTTAAGTTTAAGAAAAATTAAGAAATTTGTTCACCCCATTTGTCAGATTGTTCTGGTTAATATATAGGATTTTTTTTTAATTGAAGATATTTAAAGTTTTATCACAGTGCAAAAAAAAAAAAAAAAAACATGTAGAAAGTAAAAATATAATTTATGGTATAGGGTAAGCATTGTTTAAGTAAGATTCATTTTGCTTATTTTATTTTACCTTATTTCAAGTAATTTGTCTTAAAATAAAATGCACAAAAAATCTCCATCAGGGTCTTCTGGTTCTTGTGTTCAAATTTAAGCTAATAATAAATCTGATTATTGCTTTATTTAATTAAAGAGATTTTCACTAATTTTAAGATTGAGCTTATTTTAAAAAATCATACTAAGAAAAAAAAAGATTTTTTTGTTTAATACTTAAGCATATCTGTCTCAATTTAAATATATTTTGTCTAGTTTTTGCCAGAGAAGATATTTCAAATTTTACCTGCTTCAACTTCATTTCCACACACTGCAAAAAAAAACCTTAGCAAAAAACTTAGTAGTAAAATTATTTAATTTTTGTCTTATTAAGCATTGTGTGCGTGTTACATTAATTTGGCTTATTTTAGGAATAATGATCTTACTCATTTTTACTTAGAAATTTCACCTTATTTAAAGTTATTTAATCAAAATAAGTACAAAAAGTCACCAGTCAACTTATTCTGATTTTTTTTTTTTCAGAATTTAAGGTATAAAGTTAAGGATTTACACTCATTTTGAGATTGTGCTTATTTTAGCAGATTTCTTTGCATTATTTAGGCACATAAATATCAATTTTCATATATTTTGTCTAGATTTTGCCAGTGGAGTTTCTGCAGTAAAGATATTTCATGTTTTATCTGCTCAAATTAATTTCTATGAATTGCTTAAATGCTGTTATTTTTATTTAGCTTTTATCCAAAATGGCCAAATCATTCTAAATAACTAAAACAAAAAATGTGTTTAAAAAATGCATAAACGTGTACATTGCTACAATTTTTTAATATTGATACAAATAATTTTGAACATGACTGTATATCAGTTTTAAAAGCCTAGTGACACAAGCAGCCTGTTTTACTTTAGAGGTTATAAGCGGTCATAGAGCAATGCGATTGTTTTTGATACATACTAAGTGACAAATAAATATATAAATAGAATATATAAATATAAATAACATCATAAATAAATGTATACACATACGAGCACATTTAAATTAAATATAAGAAAACTTAAGATAGGGGACCTTTGGAATGTTCTTTAAGCATACTGTATTTTTACAAACCTACAAAAAATGTGTGCGCAAAAATATATTTTATTACATATACTGTATATAGAATAATTGAGGTTATAGATCTAATCAGATCTCTGTTTATACCTGTATTTTTTGTGGTGAAGAAGGTTTTAGAGGTGATGAAGGTTTGGTGGTGATGAAGGTTTGGTGGTGATGAAGGTTTGGTGGTGATGAATGTTTTGGTGGTGATGAAGGTTTGGTGGTGATGAAGGTTTGGTGGTGATGAAGGTTTTGGTGGTGATGAAGGTTTGGTGGTGATGAACGTTTTGGTGGTGAGGAAGGTTTGGTGGTGATGAAGGTTTTGGTGGTGATGAAGGTTTTGGTGGTGATGAAGGTTTGGTGGTGATGAAGGATTGGTGGTGATGAAGGATTGGTGGTGATGAAGGTTTTGGTGGTGATGAAGGTTTTGGTGGTGATGAAGGTTTTGGGGATGATGAAGGTTTTGGTGGTGATGAAGGTTTTGGTGGTGATGAAGGTTTTGGTGGTAATGAAGGTTTTGGGGATGGTGAAGGTTTTGGTGGTGATGAAGGTTTTGGTGGTGATGAAGGATTGGTGGTAATAAAGGTTATGGTGGTGATGAAGGTTTTGGTGGTGATGAAGGTTTTGGTGGTGATGAAGGTTTTGGTGGTGATGAAGGATTGGTGGTGATGAAGGTTTGGTGGTGACGAAGGTTTTGGTGGTGATGAAGGTTTGGTGGTGACGAAGGTTTTGGTGGTGATGAAGGTTTTGGTGGTGATGAAGGTTTTGCTGGTGGTGATGAAGGTTTTGGTGGTGATGAAGGTATGGTGGTGATGAAGGTTTTGGTGGTGATGAAGGTATGGTGGTGATGAAGGTTTTGGGGTGATGAAGGTTTGGTGGTGATGAAGGTTTTGGTGGTGATGAAGGTTTTGGTGGTGATGAAGGTTTTGCTGGTGGTGATGAAGGTTTTGGTGGTGATGAAGGTATGGTGGTGATGAAGGTTTTGGGGTGATGAAGGTTTGGTGGTGATGAAGGTTTTGGTGGTGATAAAGGTTTGGTGGTGATGAAGGTTTGGTGGTGATAAAGGTTTGGTGGTGATGAAGGTTTGGTGGTGATGAAGGTTTGGTGGTGATAAAGGTTTGGTGGTGATGAAGGTTTTGGTGGTGATAAAGGTTTGGTGGTGATGAAGGTTTTGGTGGTGATGAAGGTTTGGTGGTGATGAAGGTTTGGTGGTGATGAAGGTTTTGGTGGTGATAAAGGTTTGGTGGTGATGAAGGTTTTGGTGGTGATGAAGGTTTGGTGGTGATGAAGGTTTTGGTGGTGATGAAGGTTTAGTGGTGATGAAGGTTTTGGTGGTGATGAAGATTTGGTGGTGATAAAGATTTGGTGGTGATGAAGGTTTAGTGGTGATAAAGATTTGGTGGTGATGAAGGTTTGGTGGTGATGAAGGTTTTGGTGGTTATGAAGATTTGGTGGTGAAGAAGGGTTGGTGGTGATGAAGTTTTTGGTGGTGATGAAGATTTGGTGGTGATGAAGGTTTGGTGGTGATGAAGGTTTGGTGGTGATGAAGGTTTGGTGGTGATGAAGGTTTTGGTGGTGATGAAGATTTGGTGGTGAAGAAGGGTTGGTGGTGATGAATTTTTTCGTCGTGATGAAGATTTGGTGGTGATGAAGGTTTTGCTGGTGGTGATGAAGGTTTTGGTGGTGATGAAGGTATGGTGGTGATGAAGGTTTTGGGGTGATGAAGGTTTGGTGGTGATGAAGGTTTTGGTGGTGATAAAGGTTTGGTGGTGATGAAGGTTTGGTGGTGATAAAGGTTTGGTGGTGATGAAGGTTTGGTGGTGATGAAGGTTTGGTGGTGATAAAGGTTTGGTGGTGATGAAGGTTTTGGTGGTGATAAAGGTTTGGTGGTGATGAAGGTTTTGGTGGTGATGAAGGTTTGGTGGTGATGAAGGTTTGGTGGTGATGAAGGTTTTGGTGGTGATAAAGGTTTGGTGGTGATGAAGGTTTTGGTGGTGATGAAGGTTTGGTGGTGATGAAGGTTTTGGTGGTGATGAAGGTTTAGTGGTGATGAAGGTTTTGGTGGTGATGAAGATTTGGTGGTGATAAAGATTTGGTGGTGATGAAGGTTTAGTGGTGATAAAGATTTGGTGGTGATGAAGGTTTGGTGGTGATGAAGGTTTTGGTGGTTATGAAGATTTGGTGGTGAAGAAGGGTTGGTGGTGATGAAGTTTTTGGTGGTGATGAAGATTTGGTGGTGATGAAGGTTTGGTGGTGATGAAGGTTTGGTGGTGATGAAGGTTTTGGTGGTGATGAAGATTTGGTGGTGAAGAAGGGTTGGTGGTGATGAATTTTTTCGTCGTGATGAAGATTTGGTGGTGATGAAGGTTTGGTGGTGATGAAGGTTTGGTGGTGATGAAGGTTTTGGTGGTGATGAAGGTTTATTGGTGATGAAGGTTTTGGTGGTGATGAAGGTTTAGTGGTGATAAAGGTTTGGTGGTGATGAAGGTTTAGTGGTGATGAATGTTTTGGTGGTGATGAAGGTCTGGTGGTGATGAATGTTTTGGTGGTGATTAATGTTTTGGTGGTGATGAAGGTTTAGTGGTGATGAAGGTTTGGTGGTGATGAAGGTTTTGGTGGTGATGAAGGTTTTGGTGGTGATGAAGGTTTTGCTGGTGGTGATGAAGGTTTTGGTGGTGATGAAGGTATGGTGGTGATGAAGGTTTTGGGGTGATGAAGGTTTGGTGGTGATGAAGGTTTGGTGGTGATGAAGGTTTTGGTGGTGATGAAGGTTTGGTGGTGATGAAGGTTTTGGTGGTGATGAAGGTTTTGGTGGTGATGAAGGTTTTGGTGGTGATGAAGGTTTTGGGGATGATGAAGGTTTTGGGGATGATGAAGGTTTTGGTGGTGATGAAGGTTTTGGTGGTGATGAAGGTTTTGGTGGTGATGAAGGTTTTGGTGGTGATGAAGGTTTTGGGGTGATGAAGGTTTGGTGGTGATGAAGGTTTGGTGGTGATGAAGGTTTTGGTGGTGATGAAGGTTTTGGTGCTGATGAAGGTTTGGTGGTGATGAAGGTTTTGGTGGTGATGAAGGTTTTGGTGGTGATGAAGGTTTTGGTGGTGATGAAGGTTTTGGGGATGATGAAGGTTTTGGTGGTGATGAAGGTTTTAGTGGTGGTGAAGGAGATCACCACAGAACTCACCACACACACACAGGCCGGACACACAGCCCCACCTAGTGTCCATCTGATACCTGCATCTGTCTGATAGCAGTAGATCAGTGCAGAGACTGAAGGAGATATACCCTGTACATATAAAAATATTAATAATCTTATTTTTGTTCTGGTCTCTTCTGTTATTCTTTTCTCCTCTTTCCTTTTTTCTCTTACTTTTCTATTTTTTGATTTTGTTTCTTTCATCTTATTATCTCTTCTATTTGGTCTATTTTTTATCTTCTGTTTTGTATTCCTTTCTTTCAGTTCCAAATCTTATTTTTTCAATTTCATTTATTTTGTTCTTCAATTTATTTATTTATTCATTTTTTATTAATGTAATTCATTTGTTTTATTCAACATTCTCTTCTGATCTTTGACTACCCCTTTTTCATTTTCCTTCATTTTTGTTTCTTCTTATTTTTCATTTTCTTGTTTTGTATCTGCATTTTGTCTTTTTTATCGTTAATTTATTCAAACTCTTTATTCTTTGTTTTTTTCATTCATATTTTTTTCATTTTTCTTTTTCCTGTTTGTCTATTTTAATTAAATGTATTTGGTCCTTTTTTACTAACCCTCACCGCCCCCTTATTTTCTTACTTTTACATTTTATATTCTATTCCTTTATTTAGTTTGTTTTTGTTATTTAGTTCATCACTTAATTTTTTTTATTATTATTGTTTATATTAGTTTCTCCTTATATGTTTTTTTACATTTCTTTCTTTCTTTTTTCTTATATATCTTATAGCTCTTACAACTCTTACAACTCTTACAGCTCTTACAGCTCTTACAATTCCTACAGCTCTTACAGCTCCTACAGCTCCTACAGCTCTTACAGCTCTTACACCTCCTACAGCTCTTACAGCTCTTACACCTCCTACAGCTCTTACACCTCTTACAGCTCCTACAGCTTTTACAGCTCTTACAACTCTTACAGCTCTTACACCTCCTACAGCTCCTACAGCTCCTACACCTCCTACAGCTCTTACACCTCCTACAGCTCCTACAGCTTTTACAGCTCTTACAACTCTTACAGCTCTTACAGCTCCTACAGCTCCTACACCTTCTACACCTCCTACAGCTCCTACAGCTCTTACAGCTCCTACAGCTCTTACAGCTCCTACAGCTCTTACACCTCCTACAGCTCCTACAGCTTTTACAGCTCTTACAACTCTTACAGCTCTTACACCTCCTACAGCTCCTACAGCTTTTACAGCTCTTACAGCTCCTACAGCTCCTACACCTTCTACACCTCCTACAGCTCCTACACCTTCTACAGCTCCTACAGCTCCTACAGCTTTTACAGCTCTTACACCTCCTACAGCTCCTACAGCTCTTACACCTCCTACAGCTCCTACAGCTCCTACAGCTTTTACAGCTCTTACAACTCTTACAGCTCCTACAGCTCTTACACCTCCTACAGCTCCTACAGCTCTTACAGCTCCTACAGCTCCTACAGCTCTTACACCTCCTACAGCTCCTACATCTTTTACAGCTCTTACAACTCTTACAGCTCTTACACCTCCTACAGCTCCTACAGCTTTTACAGCTCTTACACCTCCTACACCTTCTACACCTCCTACAGCTCCTACAGCTCTTACAGCTCCTACAGCTCCTACAGCTCCTACACCCCATACAGCTCTTACACCTCCTACAGCTCCTACACCTCCTACAGCTCTTACACCTCCTACAGCTCCTACAGCTTTTACAGCTCTTACAACTCTTACAGCTCTTACAGCTCCTACACCTTCTACACCTCCTACAGCTCTTACAGCTCCTACAGCTCCTACAGCTCCTACAGCTCTTACAGCTCCTACAGCTCCTACACCTCCTACAGCTCCTACAGCTTTTACAGCTCTTACAACTCTTACAGCTCTTACACCTCCTACAGCTCCTACAGCTTTTACAGCTCTTACAGCTCTTACACCTCCTACATCTCCTACAGCTCCTACACCTCCTACAGCTCTTACACCTCCTACAGCTCCTACAGCTCTTACACCTCCTACAGCTCCTACACCTCCTACAGCTCTTACACCTCCTACAGCTCCTACACCTCCTACAGCTCTTACACCTCCTACAGCTCCTACAGCTCCTACACCTTCTACACCTCCTACAGCTCCTACAGCTCTTACAGCTCCTACAGCTCCTACACCTCCTACAGCTCTTACAGCTCCTACAGCTCCTACAGCTCTTACACCTCCTACAGCACCTACAGCTCCTACAGCTCCTTAACATCTCCTACAGCTCCTACAGCTTTTACAGCTCTTATAGCTCTTACACCTCCTACATCTCCTACAGCTCCTACACCTCCTACAGCTCTTACACCTCCTACAGCTCCTACACCTCCTACAGCTCTTACAGCTCCTACAGCTCCTACAGCTCTTACACCTCCTACAGCTCTTACAGCTGCTACAGCTCCTACAGCTCTTACATCTCCTACAGCTCTTACACCTCCTACAGCTCCTACAGCTTTTACAGCTCTTACAGCTCCTACAGCTCCTACAGCTCTTACAGCTCCTACAGCTCCTACAGTTCCTACACCCCCTACAGCTCTTACACCTCCTACAGCTCCTACAGCTTTTACATCTCTTACAACTCTTACAGCTCTTACACCTCCTACAGCTCCTACACCTCCTACAGCTCTTACGGCTCCTACACCTCCTACAGCTCTTACACCTCCTACACCTCCTACAGCTCTTACAGCTCCTACACCTTCTACAGCTCTTACAGCTCCTACAGCTCCTACACCTTCTACACCTCCTACAGCTCTTACACCTCCTACAGCTCTTACAGCTCCTACAGCTCCTACACCTTCTACACCTCCTACAGCTCTTACACCTCCTACAGCTCCTACACCTCCTACAGCTCTTACAGCTCCTACAGCTCCTACACCTTCTACACCTCCTACAGCTCTTACACCTCCTACAGCTCCTACAGCTCCTACAGCTTTTACAGCTCCTACAGCTCCTACAGCTCTTACACCTCCTACAGCTCTTACAGCTCCTACAGCTCTTACAGCTGCTACAGCTCCTACATCTCCTACAGCTCTTACAGCTTCTACAGCTTTTACAGCTCCTACAGCTCCCACAGCTCTTACGGCTCCTAGAGTTCTTACATCTCCTACAGCTCTTACAGCTTCTACAGCTCCTAGAGCTCTTACAGCTCTTACAATTCCTACAGCTCTTACAGCTCCTACAGCTCTTACAACTCCTACAGCTCCTAAACAGCTCCTACAGCTCTTACAGCTCCTACAGCTCTTACAGAGGTTCAAACACCTTCAGGACTGTTCTAACTCTCACAGAGATTGAAATGAAGGGAAGTCAGGTTGAGAACGAGTGCAGGAATTGTGGGTAAATTAAAAGTGAAGGAGTGGAGATGAGGTAGAGGAGCTGCAGACGCTCTGGTGGCTAATTAAACCCTCAGAGACTCCAGCAGACCAACACACGGCCCGAATTACACTGCAGGTCATGCACGCATACGTCTCCATGAATAATACAATATAACCCCCCCCTCTCTCTCTCACACTCACACACACTCACACTTACCCACCTTTTAGGTGCATGAAACAGCAGCTGCACACTTCTCGACTATACACTATAAAAACAAAAAAACAATGCTTAAAATTATTTTTTGAAAACATTTAAACATTAAATTGCACCATAAACTATGGCAAGCAAATCACCTGAACTAACATCATTAAAAGTTGGTGTAACTAAATAGCCTGTTTTGGCAAAACTTACAGATCGTAGTTGAACCCTAGTGGAGGCCAAGCCAACAACTCTGCTCTACTCTGCACATGCTCAGTTCGACTCTTCAATTAAACAGGGTCTACCAAGAAATTCTACAGGGGTTTTCACCATAGACTGTATATAAATATGGACAGGGCGTCCCCATTCAGTCTCATTACGCCGTTTTTAAGCCAAAATATGGCCGAAATGGAAGCTGCCATCTCGCGTGCCCTTGTGCAGTAAAGGCAAATTGGAGCCAGAACTGCCGTGGCAGAGGTGGGAGGCGGGGCCGCGTGACTGCCAAACCCCGCCCAATTACTCTGTGCATTTCACCGCCATTTTCACCAAACCAGTTACCTAACTAAGATAACCTGAGTTGGCTAATCTAGTTAACTAGTTACCTAGTGTTAAGTAGCTAATGCTAGGTTAAAAACATAACCTAGATACTAAAATTAGGAAGAAGAACAAAGTATGAATACGAATGAATTGATAGAGGGAAATCATCCACTTACTGAAAAGCTAATATACACAAAAATATCTGTATTTGGGTAATTGAGTCAGTAATAGAGTAGTGCCTTATTATTCCCTCTTTTTTAACCCTTGTGTGGTGTTTTCATTTTTCATCAAATTATACAAAAAATATATTTTTTTTAACTCAAACTCATTGGCATTGGCTCATTTTTTGTGAAAAACATATATCAAAACACATTTTCGATAAACACACACTGTGCCCCCCCCCCCCCCCCCCCTTTATGTTTGGCCAAGGGCTAATAAACATTTGTAATTCATTTGTAAATTTGAAACTAAACAACTTTTTTACTCATATCTTGACTTTATTTCATTTTCTTTTACATTTTATTAAAAAACTAAAAAAAAAGAGTAGCGCTTTTTGAAAGAAATGTAACATAAGAAAGGTAAAGGGCAAATTTAAACCATGTAAGCTGTTTATATTGCTCGCAATTTAGGTGAAGCAAGCATGTGTAAAGCATTTTAATGTAAAATTTAATACAAATAACAAAGTAAACGAGTAACAAAAATATGAACACCACGGTTAACAAGGGTTGACTCTCTTCAGCAAAACTGCCCTGAAGTGATACACTATGAAAGAAAGAAGTTCAGCGCAAACATCCCCCACATTATGTATGTCCTGAATTTTTGGTTATTGTATATAATTTGGAGACATGAGCAAGCTAATATTATTATTATTATTATTATTAAGTGGGAGAATCCTGTGAGTCACAGGAGAGGTGGGATGTCAGCTGTATGTAGATAAATAAACGTAGAAACATCTAAGCCAACCAACCCAAAACTCTTGATTCCAGAAGAACAATGAATGAACAGGTGTCCCAATACTTTTGTCCCTATATTGTACACAGTTCCTCTGTAATACAGCAGTGGGATGTGGGGCGGCAGCAGCTGGAATATCATCTTAAATATTGATACGGTGTTTAAGTTGGAGTGTAAAGCGCGAGTAACGACAGCTTGTTCTCTCACGTTGGAGGATAAATAATTAATTTCTTCTCCTCTTTTCTCCGGCTTGATTTCCCATCGCCTGACCTTCCATTTCCTTAATCCCAATCTCTTCTTTTCCTTTCTGATCGATCATGTGATGAAATTCCACATCAGCTCCTGAGTCCTACATCAGTGGGATTGTTGGGATTGCTGTTATAAATACTGCAGGAAGCTCTCGCTGTCCTCCTAAAACATCTAAACTTCTGTACTCTTAAAACAAAAAGCTGAAACAAAAGGTTGTTTTAGGGATGAGAAGAGAAGAACCAGAGAAAACCCACTTTTAATTCCATTAAGAACCATTTTTATACAGGAGACATCGGCCTAACATCAGTTCCATAGGGACTAGTATGAAACTCAGTGTGGACTTAAATAGTGCATCGGAGTGTGCATTCAGAAAAGACTTAAAAATAGATCGCTGGTTCGAATCCCGGTCATGCAGTTTGCCATCAGCTGCCGGAGCCCCGAGAAAGCACAACTAGCCTTGCTCTCTCTCGATGTGTATAGTAGATGCCGCTCTTTCCCCTCATCACTCCTAGGGTGATGTGGATCAGCACAAGGCTGCATCTGTGAGCTGATGTATCACAACCGAGTCGCTGCGCTTTCCTCCGAGCGTTAGCGCTGTGATGCTACTCTGTAATGCTACAGCATCAGCAGCAGTTCAAAAAGAGGCGGAGTCTGACTTTACATGTATCAGAGGAGGCATGTGCTAGTCTTTACCATCCTAGCAAATTTGGAAGACAATGGGAAAAAAATTTATATAAAATGATTTATTAAAAAACGTACTAATAAAATATCTTTTATATCATGGTTAGTTTTTATCCTGCAGTGTGATTGGCTGAGAGGTGTGCTATTAGTGTCATTATCAGCCGGTAATGCGCTGTATACAGGTAACCTAGCAACGATGCAGCGCTTACAAACCAAACATCAACAGCGAAGGTACAAACAGAGCAGCAATGGAACTATTTTAACTGGCGGAGTTTTTATAACCAAACAGATCGTATTTTCTCATCCTCTTCAACTTAAAATCTTTCAATATTATTATTATTGTATTATTGCTTAAATCACATACATTCAGCTGCTAGTCAGCTGTATATCCCCCAACACTAGTGATGCCCCAAGGTTTATATCCACATATATTCATATAGACCATCTCTAGCAGAGAAAAACAGTCCATTTTCAATTCCATCAGGAAACAAAATTTTATTATTATTATTATTTATTTGAATTATTTATAAATACACTACATTTGTAGGTTCAATACAAGAACAGTACTATAATGATTCAAAACTCAGAGTCTCATTCAAATCCACTGAAGCTATACAGCTTTTTATAAAGCTAATTTACACAAAAAACAAATTCTAAATTAAACAGAATATTTTAAAGAGATATTTCAGGTACTTCACTCACACCAGCCTCATCATTTTACTGCAAAACTACAAAAAAACTTTACATGTTAGATATTTCTGAGAGAAGCAAAACAATGAAAAAGACAAGCCGTTGAATCTTTTTGGGTTCTATTTGTGGAAGTCGGTGTGATTTGGTGAGAGTTTGAACATGACTAGAGATTTAATCTGGTACAGATAAGACCAAATACAAATACTATAGAGTCTAAGTATAAATACTGAGTACAACTAAAGACCAGTACCAGTCAAAGGGCTGGACACACCTTCTTTATTTTCTTTATTTTCTACATTGTAGATTAATATTAAAGACAGTTAAGGGACACATCTGAATTTACTTAGTAAAACAGTAAAAAGTGTTTATCCTCCATATTAATATTATTAATTATATTATTCCACCAAATATTAATTTCTGAACTCTTAAAACTTTATGAATATGAACTTGTTTTATTTGCATTATTTGAGGTCTGAAAGCTTTTCATTTCTCATTTTCTGTAAATAACTGCTCTAAATGGCAATATTTTTATTTGTAATTTGGGAGAAATGTTGTCTGTAGTTTATAGAATAAAACAACAATGTTCATTTTACTCAAACATAAACCTATAAATAGCAAAATCAGAGAAACTGATTCAGAAACTGAAGTGTTTTCTTTTTAATCCAGAGCTGTAGAAGAATCTAAAGTATAAAACATTTCCTGGTTTGGTTAATAAATGTATTCTTTTTATTTACAGAATAATTCTGCATGTGTTCCTGTAGAGCTTTGATATAGTCTTCAATATTAAATTTACATTGTAAAAAAATCATAAGAAGAAATAAAACACACTGAATGAGAGGTGAGAGGGTGTGTCCAAACCTTTGACTGGTACTGTATATAGTGTTTTATGATACTGAATGCAGACATTGAACATTTTTACAGAGAAGTAAATTCTTTTACAATTAATTTTATTGAGAGAAAACAACTATAGATATGTATTTCACTTGCTGTAATTATGATATTAGTGTATGAAAGGGTTTAAATGCCCAACAGTAACAGTAAATCAGTAATAAACTATAGGCTTACTGTATGTGATATACAGGAGTTGGACAATGAAACTGAAACACCTGTCATCATTTTAGTGTGGGATTTTAGGTTTCACGGCTAAATTGAAGCAGCCTGGTGTTCAATCTTCATTAATTGCACATTATTGCACCAGTAAGAGCAGAGTGTGAAGGTTCAATTAGCAGGGTAAGAGCACAGTTCTGCTCTAAATATTGCAATGCACACAACATTATGGGTGACATACCAGAGTTCAAAAGAGGACAAATTGTTGGTGCACGTCTTGCTGGAGCATCTGTGACCAAGACAGCAAGTCTTTGTGATGTATCAAGAGTCACGGTATCCAGGGTAATGTCAGCGAGATACCACCAAGAAGGACCAACCACATCCAACAGGATTAACTGTGGACGCTGTAAGAGGAAGCTGTCTGAAAGGGATGTTCGGGTGCTAACCCGGATTGTATCCAAAAAACATAAAACCACGGCTGATCAAATCACGGCAGAATTCAATGTGCACCTCAACTCTCCTGTTTCCACCAGAACTGTCCGTCACCACAATCAATTATTGTGCACTAAAACCAGGTGTTTCCGTTTCATTGTCCAAACCCCTGTATGTTAATACAGTAGAAGAACATATACTAACAAAAAGACATTGTGTTCATATGGGAGGAGGAGGGGGGGTTCTAACACATAAAGGTGCTGAGTCGTGAGTATTTACTTTTCACCAAAAAATAAAACGAAGCCAAAAACAAAAAAAAAACTAAAGTAAAGTGCAGAGTCGTGCCGGTTCCTCAGAACCAGGCTCCGATCCGAGGCGCCAGGCGTGGAGCTCGCTTCTTTTTGGAGTCCGCCTCCTTCAGCCAAAGTTTCTTTCTTCTGCTGTCGAAGAGGCCTACACACAACACAAGCCAAGATTCAGATCACATCACTGAAAATAGCTTCTTAAAGAGCACATCATCATTTTCCTCACGCTTTATTAACCCTCTGCTTTCTTTAAGCTTACTGACATCTTTTATCCCTGTGGTCAATTTGACTCCAGCAATTTAAACCCCCTTTAAAATGCCTTGTCTTTAATTCAGGCAACAGGTGATAGACAACCCTTATTTTCTGCAGTAAAATAACTTATTTACATTCTGAAAATGTGATTGCTTTGAATTCCCCTACAGGACACTTGGAGAAGCTGCCTGTTTTCTCTCTACTCCATTTAATAAATTAATAATTCCAGATCAGTAACAGGAATCAACCCAAACTCTGCAGGTTTGAAAATAGACTTAAAAAAAACTAGACAAATAAAACGAAACTAAATGTTTGAAGAACATAAACTGTTCGATTTATATTCAGGACAATACTGATTTTAAAATGTTGAAAGTTCAAGAAAGAGACACTTTTATGATTTTATTCACTATATTTATAAAGTTGCAGATTTACTCACATTTTTTAAAATAATATTTATTACAACTACAATCACAATTTGTAGTAATGTTTATTAATCTTTAAGATTTATGTGTGCAATATCAGGCAGAAAATTGAAACATTAACAAAACTGCTGGCCTGTTAAGGGGTTAAACATCCAAAAAATTATTATATATAACAATGTTTCCCACTATGTCAAAAGCTATATATGCTTGTTGACTTCTTAAATAGCCTTTAAATGCATTTTCACACCTGTAGTTGGTTCTTATGGTTTGGATCAGGTGATATGTTTTGTTTGCTTGTAGCGCTTTCCGCCTTGGTTTGGTTTGTTTTCACACAGGCGCAAACCGAAATGCACCAAAATAAGCACCAATAAACCATGCAATGATCGTTTAGAGTGAGAAGAGTTCGTGTTCAAGAACCAGCGTGAATATTTTGCAGGTTAGTAGTAAATATCAAATGGATTCGCACAGCTGTGAGCAGTGAATGCTGCACATGCTGCACTTTCAGTGTGTAAACAGTGTTTTCGTGGAGTAGTAGCAGAGACAGCGTTTGTTTATAGCTGTATTAACTATCTGGGTATCATATCAGGTTAAACTGCACCTGAACAGCCGTTAAACTCAAGTAATAGGAGTATATTTGATAAACAGGTCGGATTGAGACTGGATTGCACTCTCTGCTCATGAGAATGATGTGTAAAGTAATCTTATGTTCATGCAAATTCCAGTTTGATGGGATACATTAATAATTGCATTGTATTTGCCATTGATAATATACTTAAATGTTGAAAAAATATTTCTTGTGAGCTGCAAAGCTGTAAAAAGTATCTTCGTTAATTACTCTGTAGGTAGAAGTATTTTTTTAGATACTAGTGTTTAATAAAATACTTAAGTAAAAAAAAATCTTTAAGTGAAAGTGTTTAAAAAAATAGTGGTTTTAAAACTACTTAAAGTATAAAAGTAAAAGTAAAGGGGAAAAAAGGTACCACTTTAAAATAAGACTACAATTAATAAGCAGTTAATAAGTAGTGAATTAATCTTTTACAAATGTCTATTTAAGGCTTTATTAAGCAAATAATAAGACATTAATAAGCCCTTATAGTCTTATAGTGCAAAAAGTTCAGATAATTGTGTAAAAAATTAAATAATTACTCCAGTAAAGTAAAGATAACCTACATATCTAGTTAAATAATGCAATAAAGTATTTATTATAAGGTTTAGAACCGCTGGTGTAGAGCTTTTATAATGATATGCTTCAGAACGTGACCTTAATCAGCGCCTAGTTAACATATTTATGAGTGACATATGGCTTAACACAGGTCTTAAGGGTCAACATATACAATGCCTCCACCCATCTGACCCTATTTAACATATAAAAAGCACCAGTGAGTGAATCATTTTCTATTTTACCAACTTAATTCCCAATTAATACACGTTTAAAAGTGTCCAGATGCCTCTTCTCCTCAGATATGTCAGCTTTTCTAAGGTTTAACCAGCTTTCACAAGTTAAAATTAGGACTTTTATTTAATTTCAGACACTATAAATCCCATATTTTTCATGTTTTATCTGCTCAACTTAAATTAATTTAATTTATTAATATATTGTAGATTCATTTATGTGCTTTATGAAATATTTTACCATCTGTGATTAAATAAAAGTCAAAGCTAAACTACAGACAACATTTCTCCCAAATTCCAAATAAAAATATTCTCATTTAGAGCTTTTATTTACAGAAAATGAGAAATGACTGAGATAATAAAAAAAAAGATGCAGAGCTTTCAGACCTCAAATAATGCAAAGAAAACAAGTTCATATTCATAAAGTTATAAGAGTTCAGAAATTAATATTTGGTGGAATAACCCTGTTTTTTAATCACAGTTTTTTTTTCATGCATCTTGGCATCATGTTCTCCTCCACCAGTCTTACACACTGCTTTTGGTGGATAACTTTATGCTGCTTTACTCCTGGTGCAAAAATTCAAGCAGTTCAGTTTGGTGGTTTGATGGCTTGTGATCATCCATCTTCCTCTTGATTATATTCCAGAGGTTTTTAATTTGGTAAAATCAAAGAAACTCATCATTTTTAGGTGCTCTCTTATATATCAGAGCTGTGTATAATGTTGACTAGGTTGTGAGTACTGACCTCTGGACAGGCCTCGCTCCCCCGCCTCCTCCTCTGCTGTGTTTCTGAGGTAGCGGCTGTGATTGGCTGGAGCGCTCGGCCTATAGCGACTCTGCTCGTTCTCTAAAGCATCGCAAGCAGGAAGATCTGAGAACAGAACAAGAGAACAGTTCAGACACTATACTCAACCTTTAATACTTATTTAACACTGGTCTAGAGTCAGTAACCGCTGTTTTACTGGAGAGCGGAACAAGAGAGACATTTCTCAAATCTGTCAGATACACATTTCTCCATATTCAGCCTTAATTTACTAATAAATGAAGTAAAGTTTACTAAAAGAAAGGATTGATTCAGTAAAAATAAATGAAGTAAAGTTTACTAAAAGAAAGGATTGATTCAGTAAAAATAAATGAAGTAAAGTTTACTAAAAGAAAGGATTGATTCAGTAAAATAAATGAAGTAAAGTTTACTAAAAGAAAGGATTGATTCAGTAAAAATAAATGAAGTAAAGTTTACTAAAAGAAAAGATTGATTCAGTAAAAATAAATGAAGTAAAGTTTACTAAAAGAAAGGATTGATTCAGTAAAAATAAATGAAGTAAAGTTTACTAAAAGAAAGGATTGATTCAGTAAAGATAAATTAAGTAAAGTTTACTAAAAGAAAGGATTGATTCAGTAAAAATAAATGAAGTAAAGTTTACTAAAAGAAAGGATTGATTCAGTAAAAATAAATGAAGTAAAGTTTACTAAAAGAAAGGATTGATTCAGTAAAAATAAATGAAGTAAAGTTTACTAAAAGAAAGGATTAATTCAGTAAAAATAAATAAGGTAAAGTTTACTAAAAGAAAGGATTGATTCAGTAAAAATAAATGAAGTAAAGTTTACTAAAAGAAAGGATTGATTCAGTAAAAATAAATGAAGTAAAGTTTACTAAAAGAAAGGATTGATTCAGTAAAATAAATAAGGTAAAGTTTACTAAAAGAAAGGATTGATTCAGTAAAAATAAATAAAGTAAAGTTTAATAAAAGAAAGGATTGATTCAGTAAAAATAAATGAAGTAAAGTTTACTAAAAGAAAGGATTGATTCAGTAAAAATAAATAAAGTAAAGTTTAATAAAAGAAAGGATTGATTCAGTAAAAATAAATGAAGTAAAGTTTACTAAAATAAAGGATTGATTCAGTAAAAAAAATAAGGTAACGTTTACTAAAAGAAAGGATTGATTCAGTAAAAAAAATAAGGTAACGTTTACTAAAAGAAAGGATTGATTCAGTAAAAATAAATGAAGTAAAGTTTACTAAAAGAAAGGATTGATTCAGTAAAAATAAATGAAGTAAAGTTTAGTAAAAGAAAGGATTGATTCAGTAAAAATAAATGAAGTAAAGTTTAATAAAAGAAAGGATTGATTCAGTAAAAATAAATGAAGTAAAGTTTAATAAAAGAAAGGATTGATTCAGTAAAAGTAAATGAAGTAAAGTTTACTAAAAGAAAGGATTGATTCAGTAAAAATAAATAAGGTAAAGTTTACTAAAAGAAAGGATTGATTCAGTACAAATAAATGAAGTAAAGTTTACTAAAAGAAATAATTGATTCAGTAAAAATAAATGAAGTAAAGTTTACTAAAAGAAAGGATTGATTCAGTAAAAATAAATGAAGTAAAGTTTAATAAAAGAAAGGATTGATTCAGTAAAAGTAAATGAAGTAAAGTTTACTAAAAGAAAGGATTGATTCAGTAAAAATAAATGAAGTAAAGTTTACTAAAAGAAAGGATTGATTCAGTAAAAATAAATGAAGTAAAGTTTACTAAAAGAAAGGATTGATTCAGTAAAAATAAATGAAGTAAAGTTTACTAAAAGAAAGGATTGATTCAGTAAAAATAAATGAGGTAAAGTTTACTAAAAGAAAGGATTGATTCAGTAAAAATAAATGAAGTAAAGTTTAATAAAAGAAAGGATTGATTCAGTAAAAGTAAATGAAGTAAAGTTTACTAAAAGAAAGGATTGATTCAGTAAAAATAAATGAAGTAAAGTTTACTAAAAGAAAGGATTGATTCAGTAAAAATAAATGAAGTAAAGTTTACTAAAAGAAAGGATTGATTCAGTTAAAATAAATAAAGTAAAGTTTAATAAAAGAAAGGATTGATTCAGTAAAAGTAAATGAAGTAAAGTTTACTAAAAGAAAGGATTGATTCAGTAAAAATAAATGAGGTAAAGTTTACTAAAAGAAAGGATTGACTGAAGTTCAGTTCACTTATTTACTCTAACTGTAACATTAAGTCTTGGAACCGAATTAAAGTTACTTAAATTTATTTTAAATTAAATTTACCTAAAAAAATCAAATGCAGAAAGTTACGAAACTTTTTTAAAGGTAAATTTTATCAGTGTGAACTGGATCATTTATGCACCATAAATTCAGCCTAAAAGCTTTTATAGCTGATTTTAAAATATTATTTACACTGTATCAACAAAAAGGATTCCACAACTGCAGAGTCAGATCATTTTAGATCTGTATTAAAAACCCTTTATCAAATCGTAAGTAAATCATAAGTAAAATAGTTGAGAACACAATAAGCCTTGAAGTTCCCAAAAAAAAAATGCATCAATTGATGGGTGACAGCTAAAACTAGAAAAGGTCACTACATGATGTTGCTAAGTGTTTGCTATTGTGTTGCTAAGTGGTTGCTATGGTGTTGCTAAGTGGTTGCAATGTGGTTGTTAAATGTTTGCTAGGACTTTGCTATGGTATCGTATCCCAGATGGTTACTATGGTGTTGCTAAGTAGTTGCTATTGTGTTGTTAAGTGATTGCTATAAGCTTGCTATCCCAGATAGTCGCTATGGTGTTGCTAAGTTGATGCAATGTGTTGGGTAAGTGGTTGCTAGGAGCTTGCTATGGTATCCTATCCCAGATGGTTGCTATTGTGTTGTTAAGTGGTTGCTATTGTGTTGCTTAGTGGTTGCACTGTGGTTGTTAAGTGGTTGCTAGGAGCTTGCAATGGTATCCTATCCCAGATGGTTGCTATTGTGTTGCTTAGTGGTTGCAATGTGGTTGTTTAGTGGTTGCTAGGAGCTTGCAATGGAATCGTATCCCAGATGGTTGCTATGGTGTTGCTAAGTGGTAGCTAGGTGGTTGCTGAGGTGCTGCTACAGTATCCATGGTGGTCAATGAACCAAAAAAATCCTGGTTTAACCCAAACTGTGCTGTACTGCAGTCTGCAAACGTACAGCGTCATGGTGGAGCTATTAAAGTTTAAACTATCATTATGAGCCCAAGCCTGATTTAAACCCTACATTTTTTTATTAAGTAAAGCGTTAAAACTGAGCTTTTTAAATCATTTTCGGGCTGTTTAAATGAGTGAAATCTGTTCAGAATGATGTTAATCAACCCTGCAACACTGAAGAAGCATAGACCTATTATTTAATAAAAATATTTATTAAGAACCAATCTCCTTGTCTACTCTAATATATTTTTTACCATGTTTAAGAATATAGAATACTTTCTAAACAAACGATTTTTAATTTTATTTTAAGCATAAAGCCTTAGTGCAAAACATATAAAACATATAAAACATATAAAACAACAATAAGGCTATGAGTGGACACATTGCATTATTAACATAACATAACAGTTTGATTTGTTACTTTGCTATATTGTGATTATCACATTTTAGCTTTATATAAAATAAAAATAACATTAAAAACGAGCCCGAAAACAGAGAGAGGTGGGAAATCTTGGCCTCAGATCGGGTTCGAGTTTGGGTTCGGACAGAGAATCTAAGCTCTAGAAGCTCTACAGTTGGGAGGTTTCTGATAAAGTGGCCAGCATTGTTAGTTTTTTAGGTAAATCTGGGATAAATCCAGTTTTGTAAGGTTTTTAAGAGCCTGAGGCTTTTATTTTGTACGAAATTACATCATGCTGCCCTCTTTTAGCCCCACGACTCTCCACTTATCCCTCACGACATCAGAGTACAATCTCAGCACAATTAAACATATTATCATCACACACACACTCTCACACACACACCCGGCAGACATGAGCGTATAGAAAGTTCAAACACTGCCTGAGGCACTTGTCGCACCCTCTCCTGCCCCCCCCCCCTCCGATTCCCGCCTGTATAAAATAATCGTGATCCATCTCCCCATTCATATTTCATGCGGCACGCTTTTATTGTGATTAGACATGTAAACAGATTGAGATTTCTTTATTCTTCTGGCGCGGTAATTTACATTTATATTGAATTAGCTCGTGGAGTGGGGGGCTCGGCAGACAGAGCAGCGGCGTGATTATGCGGCCAGATTACGCCCGTATCTCTCCGCCATTGTGCTGCGTAATTAAAGAGAGGAGAGAGAGAGAAGGAAAGAGCGAGAGAGGGAATAAGGGGACAGATGCTGCTTCTCGAGTACCGGACCCTTCCTTTCATCCTCGGTGCTCCTCTCTCTCTAAAACACAGGCGTACCCTCGTCCCCCCGCCCCTCAATCTCTTTACCAACAACAACCAGGTTTAAAAATACAGCGTACATTTAATCCTAGAGCGTTTAACAAGCCCCCTGTTCTCAGACCGCTCTGAAAGCTCTGATAAGTCCCCGGGACAGGAGCTGCTAGGCTCAAAAACCCAAAAAACTGCACTGCAAATGCATGTTTTAAAAGGGGACATATTATATTAAAATACTGTATGTCTATAGGCTACACAAAATATGTCTATGAAATTCTTTCACGCATAAAGATAAAATAATCTCACCAGCTCTATTCCTACCATTTTTAGTACCTTTCAGAATAAACCATTTAAGGAAGGGGTGTCCACACTACGGCCCGCGGTCCATTTGCGGCCCGTTTCCTTCTTTGGAGCGGCCCGCGAGGTATTTTAGAAATAGAATGAAAGTTAAAGAGCCAAAGAGTCTAAAAGCGGCAAGAGTGAAGTTGTAGCGCAGAAAAATGGGCCAAAGAGTCTAAAAGCGGAGAGAGTGTTCAGTTGTAGCGCAGAAAACGGGCCAAAGAGTCTAAAAGCGGCGAGAGTGAAGTTGTAGCGCAGAAAAACGGGCCAAAGAGTCTAAAAGCAGAAAGAGTGCACAGTTGTATAGCAGAAAAACAAGCCAAAGAGCCTAAAAGTGGCGAGAGTGAAGTTGTAGTGCAGAAAATGAGCCAAAGAGTCTAAAAGCAGAGAGAGTGTTCAGTTGTAGTGCAGAAAAACAGGCCAAAGAGCCTAAAAGCGAAGAGAGTGTTCAGTTGTAGCGCAGAAAAATGGGCCAAAGAGTCTAAAAGCGGAGAGAGTGTTCAGTTGTAGCGCAGAAAAACAGGCCAAAGAGTCTAAAAGCGGAGAGAGTGTTCAGTTGTAGCTCAGAAAAATAGGCCAAAGAGTCTAAAAGCGGAGAGGATGTTCAGTTGTAGCGCAGGAAACGGGCCAAAGAGTATAAAAGTGGAGAGAGTGTTCAGTTGTAGCGCAGAAAAACAGGCCAAAGAGCCTAAAAGCGAAGAGAGTGTTCAGTTGTAGCGCAGAAAAACAGGCCAAAGAGTCTAAAAGCGGAGAGAGTGTTCAGTTGTAGCGCAGAAAAACAGGCCAAAGAGTCTAAAAGCGGAGAGAGTGTTCAGTTGTAGCTCAGAAAAATAGGCCAAAGAGTCTAAAAGCGGAGAGGATGTTCAGTTGTAGCGCAGGAAACGGGCCAAAGAGTATAAAAGTGGAGAGAGTGTTCAGTTGTAGCGCAGGAAACGGGCCAAATAGTCTAAAAGCGGAGAGAGTGTTCAGTTACAGCGCAGAAAAACGGGCCAAAGAGCCTAAAAACGGAGAGAGTGTTCAGTTGTAGCGCAGAAAAACAGGCAAAAGAGTCTAAAAGTTGTCATAATTAAGGAGTTTAATATTAAGAGACATCATGAAAAATCTTAGTTTACACAACACTGTCAAAGATAAAGATAGTAAGTCAAGTAAAATGGTGTGTAAATGAAATAATCAGGGAAAATGTATTATTTAAAATGGTATATTTCATTATTTGTTTTATTACAGAGTCTGTGGCCCGTGACTTCAAATATATTTCTCCTTCTGGCCCCCAACAAAAAAAGTTTGGACACCCCTGATTTAAGGGCTCTGTCACGTTTGCACTTTATGCAAATTAGCTGTTGCTGGCCACGCCCCATGTTTACGCTATCTTGTGCTAAATGGCAAATAATCACAGGCAAGCTAGATCATGCTTAACTGCGATACAAGTACTTAAATTTATCTTAAATATCTGCTGTCTTGCCACAGACTGTCGGTACAGATCCTTCCCTCAGACAAAGTCTGCTATGCCGAAATTGTGTTTCTTCTATGCATATATAGGTTTCCTTATTGTGACATCACAATAAGGGAGGAGCATCCAAAAGGCTCCAAACTCTGACTCTAAACTCTTTAAGCTGATTTACAGAGTGACAGCTAAAACTAGAAACGGTCATGATATTGTGTTGCTAAGTGGTTCATATTGTGTTGCTTGGTGGTTGCAATGTGTTTTTTAAGTGGTTGCTAAGAACTTGCTATAGTAACCTGTGGTGTTGCTAAGTGGTTGCAATGTGGTTGCTAAGTGGTTGCTAGGAGCTTGCTATGGTATCCCAAATGGTTGCTATGGTGTGCTAAGTGGTAGCTAGGTGGTTGCTGAGGTGCTGCTACAATATCCATGGTGGTTGCAAATGGTGTTGCTATATACTTCCCTTCTCCTTTATATTTTGTGTATTTATCTTGATATCTATTTTATTATTATTTTATTTTTATTCTGGTTTATAGTGCATCTTCAAAGTCCCTGAACTCACCAATAAGAAGAGGAGTCTACAAACTGTCTGACATTTATTTAAGGAATATTATTTAGTTTTTATTTTAGAACATAAGATAATAAATGTTTGATATATATGTATCTTGTGTTAGCACCTCTGAATGTCAGGTATCTCTGGATCATCATTAATATTGTATTAATGTAAATCCTCATTAGGATTAATCAGTGTGAGACCTCCCTCCCACAGCTGCACTGAACACCAGTGTGTGATCATATTCTATAAAGATAAAATAATGTACATCCATTACTCATATATGTATCATTTCTATTGTGTGTATACAAGTGTGTTAGTGATGTGATTTAATTTTTTTTTAAATGCTCAGCAAAGGTCTTGTTACCTTTCAGATGTGATCTGTTGCATAAGCAGATCATTTCTGTCCAATCAGATTCAGATGATCTGTACATACTGAATGATGTATGCTTCTGCGACAGGTTTGTGGAGGGTGGAGTGGGTGGATGCTGATGTTTCAGAAAAACAGGCCAAAGAGTCTAAAAGCGGAGAGAGTGTTCAGTTGTAGCGCAGAAAAACAGGCCAAAGAGTCTAAAAGCGGAGAGTGTGTTCAGTTGTAGCTCAGAAAAATAGGCCAAAGAGTCTAAAAGCGGAGAGGATGTTCAGTTGTAGCGCAGAAAAATGGGCCAAAGAGTATAAAAGTGGAGAGAGTGTTCAGTTGTAGCACAGAAAAACGGGCCAAAGAGTCTAAAAGCGGAGAGAGTGTTCAGTTGTAGCGCAGGAAACGGGCCAAAGAGTCTAAAAGCGGAGAGAGTGTTCAGTTGTAGCGCAGAAAAACGGGCCAAAGAGTCTAAAAGCGGCAAGAGTGAAGTTGTAGCGCAGAAAAACAGGCCAAAGAGTCTAAAAGCGGAGAGAGTGTTCAGTTGTAGCTCAGAAAAACAGGCCAAAGAGCCTAAAAGCAGAGAGAGTGTTCAGTTGTAGCGCAGAAAAACAGGCCAAAGAGTCTAAAAGCGGAGAGAGTGTTCAGTTGTAGCTCAGAAAAATAGGCCAAAGAGTCTAAAAGCGGCGAGAGTGAAGTTGTAGCGCAGAAAAACGGGCCAAAGAGTCTAAAAGCAGAAAGAGTGCACAGTTGTATAGCAGAAAAACAAGCCAAAGAGCCTAAAAGTGGCGAGAGTGTTCAGGGAGCCTCTGTGTCTATGTTACCTTCTGGCTCTCTCCTTAGATTTTACTACATACTTATCTTACTTTGTCTTTTCCATCAGACATCATTAACATTTCAGTTAATAACTTTTTTCATTTAACTATAGTAAGATAGTAAATTACATTACATTACATTACATTTGGCAGATGCTTTTGTCCAAAGCGACGTACAATAGTGAAGTACAAAAGTAATAGAAGTTAAAGGTAAAAACGTCTTTAGACAGGGCTTAAAGGAGGTCGAAGTGAAATAATGGGATAGAAGAGTGAAGGAGGGGAAGAAGGAAATAGAATAGAATAGTGTGAAGTAGTTAGTGTGTTAGAGGTGTTAGGAGAGTAGGTGCTCTTTGAAGAGCTCTAAATGACTAAACTGACTTTCTATATTATTTTATTAGATGAATTAAAAGTAGTTGTCACTGTTGTTCCGTCTATTTCTGTGTTTATTTAGTGTTTATTAAGGTTTGGTTAAATTATTTACAATGTTATATTTATAAAACAATTAATGAACTCCTTTATAAACCCTTTATAGAGGAGCCGTATTTTAAAGCGGTACCTTCATTTATAAGTTGTCTGATCAGAGGAGGCTGAGTCTCCCCATTATTGATAGTACATGTGATATTGCCTGTGATAGTATGTGATAGTATATGTGATAGTACATGTACCAATAGCACATGTGATATTACATGTGACAGTACATGTGACAGTGCATGTGATGATATATGTGATAGTATATGTGATAGTACATGTGCCAGTACATGTGATATTACGTGTGACAGTGCATGTGATGGTATATGTGATAGTATATGTGATATGACGTGTGACAGTACATGTGATATTACGTGTGACAGTGCATGTGATGGTATATGTGATAGTATATGTGATAGTATATGTGATATGACGTGTGACAGTGCATGTGATAGTATATGTGATGGTGCATGTGCCAGTACATGTGATAGTACATGTGCCAATAGTGCATGTGATATTACATGTACCAATAGCACATGTGATATTACATGTGACAGTACATGTGACAGTGCATGTGATGATATATGTGATAGTATATGTGATAGTACATGTGCCAGTACATGTGATATTACGTGTGACAGTGCATGTGATGGTATATGTGATAGTATATGTGATAGTATATGTGATATGACGTGTGACAGTGCATGTGATGATATATGTGATGGTATATGTGATAGTACATGTGATAGCACATGTGATATTACGTGTGACAGTGCATGTGATGGTATATGTGATAGTATATGTGATAGTATATGTGATATGACGTGTGACAGTGCATGTGATATTACATGTGACAGTACATGTGACAGTGCATGTGATGATATATGTGATAGTATACGTGATAGTACATGTGCCAGTACATGTGATAGCGCATGTGATATTACGTGTGACAGTGCATGTGATGGTATATGTGATAGTATATGTGATAGTACATGTGATAGCGCATGTGATATGACGTGATTTTCTGGCTCAGAACTGTCCAATCAGTTGCATCCACATTCAGTGCAGAAGACTCCACCCACATATCCCACAGGTCAGTCTAGGGAGTTCTGTAGTTTCTGTGGGATGTGGCAAAAGTCATGGGACATGACAAAAGTCATGGGACAGAATGCTAGATGTCATAGTGAGAGCGAAAGATAGAGAGAGAAAGAGAGCTCGGTGAAAGAAAAGACAAGAAAACAAGCGAATGAGTTGGAGGAGGGGTGAGACAGAGAGAGAGAGAGAAAGAGAGAGAGAGGGGGAAGGAGGAAGATAAGAGGAAGAGGAGGAATAGAGGAGGAATAGAGGAGTGTGCAGTCAGTGCTGAATGTAATGAGGCTCGTCAAACAGAGACAAAAGAAACCTGGCAAGACTCAATTTCCCCCCGGATAAACGGACAGCTTATTACCATGAGGTCACAGCGCTGACCCCGTAAACTCACAGTCTATTACTGAACACACACACACGCACACACACACACACACACACACACACACACACACACACACACACACACGCAGGTCCTCTTCAGAAAGGCATCCAAACAAATCACAGAGTCTAAATCCCAATCCAGGGGACGGCAAGGTGGAAAATGAGTGTCCCCCTCTGCTCACTCGCCCTTAACACACACACTCACACACACACACACACAAACACACAAACACACACACAAACACACACACACACACACTCACACACTCAAGCACAGCACAGCGGAGCCCCAGAGCGATGGACAGACACTGCTCAGGAGCCACTTCCTCCTCCTCCTCATCATCTTCCTCTGAATAGCAAACAGAGTGTATTCATCTGTAACAAACACCATCACACCATCCTGTTACACCAGAGAGAGAGAGAGAGAGAGAGAGAGAATGACAGAGAGAAAGAGAGAGAGAGACATACAGAGAGAGAGAGAGAGATACAGAGACAGACAGAATAAGAGAGTGAGAGATAGAGAGAGAGAGAGATACTGACAGAATGAGAGAGAGAGAAAGAGAGATAGAGAGAGAGAGAGAGAGAGAGAGAGAGAGAAAAAAAGAGAAAGAGAGAGGGCCCTATCATAAACCTTGTGAAAAGAACGCCTCAATGTTCATTGCTATCTTATTTTCACGCCTTTCCCCTGCATCGTTTAAATAGCAACAGAGCTTCTGAATATATCTACACTGATGGGCGTGGTGGTCTGGAAATGAGGTGTGTTCAGGTACATTTCTGGCGTATTGCTACCTAGGCAGTGGAAAACACGGGAGCTCTACTGACTGAATACAACCTAAGCCCAGGGGGACGTCTGTGAAGAATATTTCACACTTCTACTCAGTGATAAAACTCCTGCATCCGGACTGTAATTAAAAAACTGGAGGACCAGTTCGTTTTTAGGATTTCTCTGTCACATGACATCGCGTTCAGTAGCTCCTCCATTTCCATTTCCACATCCATCTTCCTCTTGATTATATTCCAGAGGTTTTCAATTTGGTAAAATCAAAGAAACTCATCATTTTTAGATGCTCTCTTATTTTTTTCCAGAGCTGTATATATATATATAATTTTATATGTAATTTTATTTTTTAGCATGTATACGATTTAACGATTCTATGTATTGTATACAACAATAATCCCAACCTGAATTGAACTAAACAGAGAGAGAGAGAGAGAGAGAGCAAGAGCAGTAAGTAGCTGTCGCTCGTCCTGACATGCGAGAGAGGGACTCGAGCGAGCGTTTTGATTGGTTGGAGTGTTGTGATGTTTGCTCTATTACTGAGCGGTTACCTGGGTGATAAGACTCAAAATATATTAATACATAAACAAAAAAAATAAATGAATGCACAGCGCCTGCATAATCCATTATCATTTAATTACTTTTTCAGCATAAATAAATAAATATTTTCAAAAATATAATTAAGGAACCGTAATAAAAATGTAATCTTTTAATACTAATAAAGCTTTTCTTCTTCTGGAGATCAAAGAGGTCGTTTATTTCAGACAGAAGGCCTCTGCTTTCTACAGCCGCTCTGTACTTTCCTCTGTTTGAGTGTTTGTGTGTGTGTGTGTGTGTGTGTGTGTTCAGACAGATGTTTTATTTGTGTGTTTGTTTGATGTGAGGCGGCTGCTACTGGTGCACTCTTTCATATTCAAGCGCTCTCTTTTTTCTTTTTCTCGCAAATATGGTCAAATATACATTTATTTAATTTAATTCCATCATATTTCTTAATAAAAATAATGTGTTCCAACACTGATTATGTAATTCGACACTTTACAACAGAATTTTGCTCATGCTGTAACACTACCTCCACCATGTTTGACAGATGATGTAATACGCTCTTCATTTATTCTTAAGCTGTATATATACTGTATTGCATTGTACACTGATCATTAAGTGTTAAATCAAGGGAGACTCTAAGGAGACTGAAATTGAACTCTTAAATGTGTATAGGTTGTGAGGTGTTATCTTGTGAGAGCCAATAGGAAATGATAATTTGCGCCCCCCCCACTCTCCTTTTTGAGTACTTTTAAACCCTGCTATTGTGTTCTGGGTCAAATTGACCCATTTTAAAGTTTAAAGATCTAAGAAAAATAATTAAAAGTATTTTTTCAGTATGAAACGTCTTCTGCCTGCCTTAATTAATGAGTGCAATCAACATATAATATGAAAATGGTTTATCTCACACATTTTCAACCACCCCCTGCAAAAACAAAAACTAAAATTGCAATGTTATGTAAAACTATTGTGTTTTATATGTTGGTCTTTTAAAAGTACAAAAAACATGTGAGGAAGAACATGGATTTTTTTTTATTGAAAAACACGTGAATTACCCTAATTGAACCATTACCTGTTTAGAGGTAAGGAACACTATTGCATTAAATATTGATAGAATAATTAGCGTTAGCATAATTAGAGTTAGTAAATAAAATATTTACACTGCCTGTTAGGATTTTTGGGGGGTTTCAGACATCTTTTGGATAATTAAACATGCACCGATTCTAAATGACCCTGGAACACCACTGCTGTTCCTAACAAATTAACATAACAGGAGGGTTAATCTGAAAGAAAATGTTAAGACCTTCTGTTATACAGGGGTTGGACAATGAAATTGAAACACCTGTCATCATTTTAGTGAGGGATTTTAGGTTTCATGGTTAAATTGGAGCAGCCTGGTGGCCAATCTTCATTAATTGCACATTATTGCACCAGTAAGAGCAGAGTGTGAAGGTTCAATTAGCAGGGTAAGAGCACAGTTCTGCTCTAAATATTGCAATGCACACAACATTATGGGTGACATACCAGAGTTCAAAAGAGGACAAATTGTTGGTGCACGTCTTGCTGGAGCATCTGTGACCAAGACAGCAAGTCTTTGTGATGCATCAAGAGCCACGGTATCCAGGGTAATGTCAACATACCATCAAGAAGGACCAACCACATCCAACAGGATTAACTGTGGACGCTGTAAGAGGAAGCTGTCTGAAAGGGATGTTCGGGTGCTAACCCGGATTGTATCCAAAAAACATAAAACCACGTCTGATCAAATCACGCAGAATTCAATGTGCAGCTCAACTCTCCTGTTTCCACCAGAACTGTCCGTCACCACAATCAATTATTGTGCTCTAAAACCAGGTGTTTCAGTTTCATTGTCCAAACCCCTGTAGGTGAACATGGTCTTGTAAAGGTGTTAACCTTTGGCCACTAGACAAAAACATGGTTGAACTTTTACCCTTTGTAAAAAAAAATAATAATACAAAATATTAAATAAATAAAGCTGCACCTCTGGCCTTAACATTGACTGTTCCTTCCTTACAACAGCCAAAGACGAGCCAAAAGACAAACAACATAAAAACCTGAGCGAAACACAGAAAAACAGCCCCGGGAAACATCTCAGCCTCTATCAGCCAGGTCCACCGGCACGGGCGAGCACGCTGCCGCCGCTCTCCGTCCGTCTTTAATATAAACGACCCCGCGGGGCCGAGCCAGACGCCTCCGCCCGTCCGCACCGCCCGATAGCATCACAGCCGAGACGCAGGGCCGGATGTTTCCCCCCCACCCCCCCCCCGCCCCCTCCTCCACCATCACATTTATCAGCATCATCTTTCATAAAGCGAAACGGGAGCTGGAGCAGATACGCTCTCCGCCCGACACCTCCACCCGCGCCGGCAGGTTCCTCCTCAAATAACAGCAGCAGCAAACCTGCCAGTGTCACTTATTACATCTGAGAAATTAAAGCAACAGTTCAGAGAACAGAAAACCACATTTAGTTCAACCTTAACATCAATATTTCCTATTTAAAGAGCTAATACACTACATAATATTTAGTTGAACCGTCTTTAGTTTTACGCATTTACTGTGGCATTGTTTCAATAAGCTTTCCACCAAGATCTTGCAGCAGCATTGGTGATGGTAGAGTCTGACCACTGCACAAAGCCTCTCTTCTCCATCCAGCACATCCCAAAGATTCTCAATGAGGTTAAGATCTGGACTCTGTGGTGAACTCTCTCAATCCATGTGTGAAAATTATGATCTCATGCTCCCTGAACCCTGAACTCTTTCACAATTCCAGCCCCGTCAATCCTGAAATTGTCATCTTGGAATATTTCCTTGTTCATCTGGGAAGAAATATAAAATCCATTGATGGAATAAGCTGGTCTATATTCAGTATATTCAGGTAGAGTCAGCTGACCTCATTCTTTCAGCACATACTGTTGCTGAACCTAAACCTGCAGACCAACTGCAGCATCAACCAACCCCACATCATTTACTTACTTATATCCAGGTGGAGAATATTAAAGCTAATTAAAGCTAGTGGGATGTGCTTGTGTTGCCAAGATAGCAATGAGCGTCTGACTGTTGAAGTCTCATATTCAGTCAATGGAGCTCCTGTGTTTTACGTTGCCAACATAGCAATACACCAGAAAACTTACCTGAACACCTGATTTCTAGACTTCAATTTTATTTCTATAGCGCTTTTTACAACAGAAAAACAGAGCAAAAGCAGCTTTACAGAGAAAAACAGGTCCACGCCTCTTATGAGCAGCACCACAGAGATGCCAATTATTGTGGGACACAGTGGCAAGAAAAAAACTCCATTACATTAAGAGAAAAAGAAACCTTAGGAGGAACCAAGACTCAAACAGAGGAACCCTATATATCCCCCTCGGGTCGACCCGCTCAACAAACAAATAACAGAACAAAACAACAGTACAGAGAGATAATATGGAGCTATAGCTAAAGCTAATGTAACAGGTGCTAATTTATGGCACAGCGGGCAGTGGAGAGCCAGTCTGGGCAACATCCGGAACAGAGCATCTCCATACACGTAGAAGAGATAGATAGAGAAAATAGAAAGGCAGAGAGATGGAATAAGTTTTGACTGGATTTATAAAGAACAGAGAATATAAAACATTATCAGAGTGTGATTATTATCTAGTGACTCCAGCAGATCTGAATAAAACAGTCTAACTAAAGGGAGAGAGAGAGAGAGCCAGAAGGTAACATAGACACAGAGACTCCCTGATCAGAAACACCGGCATCCACCCACTCCACCCTCCTCAAACCTACGTCCATAAACCCATGGATCTGCAGCCTTATTTAAGGGGAAAAACATTAATTACCAAAAACTAAACTAAACAAATAAGTTTTTACTTACTTTTTTACTAACAGTCCTTTAACAATCAGTTGGATGTCTAAAGGACTGTTGGTGGGGTGCGAGAGAGTGTCTTATGTCTCAATCTATCTACATGTCTAACTGTACTCTCTCAGACTCCGGCTGCTGATGCTGAAGCAGCATGATCTAGAGATTCAATCCGGAGATTCTCAGATCTTAGTGACCACATCTTAATCCACTGGACCATTTAGAGTTCCTCTTACTCCCATTCTTTACATTCTCACATGGTGAACAGGTTAAAACCACTGATATAAATCTTACGATAAAATCTTGAGTTCTTCTTCTGGCCACGTCACACATTTTTACGTACTTACGTCACACGCACAGCCTCTAAAAGAGGATTACGGACATCAGCTTTAAAGAATTATTGGAATATTCGTGTTTAGAAATTATTTACGACCATATTGTGACTGAACTTGATTCATGAAGTCACCTTAAGAAAGAATAAACATGATTTAGAGCTTTTTATCCATCCAGTACATTAAAACACACACTGAGAGAGGCAGCACTGAGAGAACAGCACCGTTTCCGGACTCGAGCGAACGCTTCCCGCGGAGTAAAACGCACTCAAGCCGAGTAATGAATTCATCATCCGTCTGGAGTAGCGGGGAGCACGGCCGCCGGCCGCCGGAGCTCTCCGCGCTAAATAAAGTTCGAGAAGCGTCCGATAGGCCGGCTGACCTTTTCCACGGCTAAAACGAGGCCCCGGGGAGCCGGGGGCCGGAGACAAAGGTGGCGATGGTGGTGGGGGGGGGGCTGAGGGGGCAGCAGGAGCGAGCAGAGAGACAGTCTTCCTCACAAAGCTCTGGACGAGCGAGGGAACGCGTGGCAGTGCACTTTAAACGCCGTGTCTTCATCAATAATGCACCGGCCTTGCCTTTAATTAGGAGGAAGAGGAGGAGGAAGAGGAGGAGGAGGAGGAGGAGGGGGGGATCGGCAGGGAACTCAGGCGTGGGCGAACCCGGCGAAGTGATCTTTAATCTCCGGCCCCTTAAAGTGGCACCGAGTGGCAAAAGTGAAAATGAGTCTTTAAATATGACTGCGGTGGAGGTATTTCAGGACTCTGACTAACTCTAATGATATGCAGCGAGCTCCAGGTGGCGAGGAGGAACCGCGGGGAGTACAGGAACCTGTATTTATAAAGCCTGTGGAGGAACTGACATTTACCATGGGGGAGAGTCTAAACCAAACACTGCACCTGAGTCAATTTGATCAGCACGGGCTCCCAGATCCACGAGATCAGCCCCAGCCGGAGGAAGAAGTCGAGACTCGAGTACAGGAGTCGAGTATTTGACTCAGTCAGTGTTTGAGTTTTAACTTCTATACAAAAGTATCGACTCTGCGGCGTGATCTTCAGCCTCGGCTCAGTATGATGAAGAGGTGGCGCCCTCTAGTGGTGAAGAAGACCGTCTGAGATTCAGGGTTTAGGACAGGGGTGTCCAAACTTTTTTTGTTGGGGGCCAGAAGGAGAAATATATTTGAAGTCACGGGCTACAGACTCTGTAATAAAACAAATAATGAAATATACCACTTTAAATAATACTTTTTTTCCCTGATTATTTCATTAAAACACCATTTTACTTGACTTACTGTCTTTATCTTTGACAGTGTTGTGTAAACTAAGATTTTTCAAATTGATGTTTAATTTCATGATGTCTCTTAATATTAAACTCCTTAATTACGGCAACTTTTAGACTCTTTGCCCCGTTTTTCTGTGCTAGAAATGCGCATTCTGCGCTTTTAGACTCTTTTGCCCCGTTTTTCTGCGCTAGAAATGTGCACTCTCTCCGCTTTTAGACTCTTTGGCCCGTTTTTCTGCGCTAGAAATGCGCACTCTCTCCGCTTTTAGACTCTTTTACCCCGTTTTTCTGCGCTAGAAATGCGCACTCTCTCCGCTTTTAGACTCTTTGGCCCGTTTTTCTGCGCTAGAAATGCGCACTCTCTCCGCTTTTAGACTCTTTGGCCCGTTTTTCTGCGCTAGAAATGCGCACTCTCTCCGCTTTTAGACTCTTTTACCCCGTTTTTCTGCGCTAGAAATGCGCACTCTCTCCGCTTTTAGACTCTTTGACCCGTTTTTCTGCGCTAGAAATGCGCACTCTCTCCGCTTTTAGACTCTTTTGCCCCGTTTTTCTGCGCTAGAAATGCGCACTCTCTCCGCTTTTAGACTCTTTGGCCCGTTTTTCTGCGCTAGAAATGCGCACTCTCTCCGCTTTTAGACTCTTTTACCCCGTTTTTCTGCGCTAGAAATGCGCACTCTCTCCGCTTTTAGACTCTTTGGCCCGTTTTTCTGCGCTAGAAATGCGCACTCTCTCCGCTTTTAGACTCTTTTACCCCGTTTTTCTGCGCTAGAAATGCGCACTCTCTCCGCTTTTAGACTCTTTGACCCGTTTTTCTGCGCTAGAAATGCGCACTCTCTCCGCTTTTAGACTCTTTTGCCCCGTTTTTCTGCGCTAGAAATGCGCACTCTCTCTGCTTTTAGACACTTTTGCCCCATTTTTCTGCGCTAGAAATGCGCACTCTCTCCGCTTTTAGACTCTTTTACCCCGTTTTTCTGCGCTAGAAATGCGCACTCTCTCCGTTTTTAGACTCTTTGGCCCGTTTTTCTGCGCTAGAAATGCGCACTCTCTCCGTTTTTAGACTCTTTGGCCCGTTTTTCTGCGCTAGAAATGCGCACTCTCTCCGCTTTTAGACTCTTTGGCCTGTTTTTCTGCGCTAGAAATGCGCACTCTCTCAGACTCTTTGGTCCGTTTCTGACACCTAGTGTTCAAACTTTGAATCTCACATTATAAAAATCTGCTTAACAGCGGGCCAACTTTCATTCTATTTCTAAGATACCTCGCGGGCCGCTCCAAAAAAGAAACGGGCTGCAAATGGCCCGCGGGCCGTAGTTTGGACACCCCTGGTTTAGGAGACTAAGGAGATACTGAGCAGTATCTGCATGTAAAATGATAAAATAAAAGTACTAGAACTCCTACAAGAGCTTTTTCATTAGTGTGTAGTCGGTCCCCCTATGCAACTATACTATATTGAAAAGTAAAAGTATTGGAACACTGACACAATACTGAGTCTGAATGAGCTTTACCGATCTAAACCAATAGACCAGGGGTCTGCAATTAAATTAAAAAAAGATATTTTCAATTTCAAGCCATTAATAGGATGGAGTGCTACAGACCTGAAGCTCTCCAGCCCAGAGGGTTGTTGAACCCAATTGCAGAACAGTTGATCTCAAAACAGGTAAACCCAAGAAGAAAGAAAAAAAGAAAAAATAAATAAATAAACACACCGCTCCTCACGCAAAATCGAACCTGTGTCGTCAGGTTTTGCGGTCCAGTACACTACTACCGCTGCCCCGGGTAGTGAATTGGGACACGGCCGGGGAAAAAAGCCTTTATAAAGGAGCCCAAGAACGGGTGGAAAAACGAGAATGGACGTTTTTTTCATTCTTATGCTTTAATTTTGATTCCTACATTCTTCATTAATTTTTATTTATTTTATAATTTCTTATCATTCTTATAATTGTACTTTACTTTTACTATTATTATCTTTTCTTCATTCAATATTTTATGCTATTTTTAGGATCTCCTAATTTATATCCTTTCACAAACATATTTTATTAATCTATATTAAATGTCGAATATGGATTTATTTTATTTATTATTGTTTACTCTTTTGTTACTTATTATTTTTATTTTCTTATTAAAAGTTTTCAGTCCCTTTTAAACTGTAAATGCTCGGCTGCATTGTAAAAGAGGCATTAGTGTGGAGTCGGTCCCCCTTTGTAGTTAGGTTATATGGACAAAGGCATAGGGATACCCACTCATTACACATACCGGAGCTTTTTGTCGTTCAATTGTGTTCTATAATAATAATAATAATAATAATAATAATAATAATAATAATAATAATAATAATGTATGATATGAACTCTGAGGTATTTTCCAATACCTAGGGCTTATATTTAAAATGTGGCACATGGAATACATACCTGTAATATGTAATACATATTTATAGGTTTATGTTTGAGTAAAATGAACATTGTTGTTTTATTCTTTAAACTACAGACAACATTTCTCCCAAATTACAAATAAAAATATTCTCATTTAGAGCATTTATTTACAGAAAATGAGAAATGACTGAATTAACAAAATAGATGCAGAGCTTTCAGACCTCAAATAATGCAAAGAAAACAAGTTCATATTCATAAAGTGTTAAGAGTTCAGAAATAATCAATATTTGGTGGAATAATCCTGGTTTTTAATCACATTTTTCATGCATCTTGGCATCATGTTCTCCTCCACCAGTCTTACACACTGCTTTTGGATAACTTTATGCTGCTTTACTCCTGGTGCAAAAATTCAAGCAGTTCAGTTTGATTTGATGACTTGTGTATATATATTTTCTTTTATTCGTGGTCAGTGATCATAACTGTCATAAATATTTCATTTAAATGTAATGATTAACTTTTTCATGGCCTACTATTTTCTACACCTCACAATTTAAAAAGACTAAATAATCTGAATTCCATTAAATCCTCACAGAAATGGGAAAACTAAAACTAATGACCCTAATAACTCTTGATTTTAAAAGCAGGAATCTCCAATATTGTTAGTTTGAAATACTTAATTACGACTATTTTGATCTCTGACCACAGATAAAACCATCTACATCTATCTATGTATATTAAAAAAATTAAATATGTGAAATATGAAAATATATTTTTGTAAGGGTGTATGTAATGCAGAGTTCCTGCAGAGGGAGCCAGAGTGCAATAAATAGCTGTTCCGTCCAGTCCAGCATAAACAACATATTAAAGACCCTCTCTATAGTTATAGTGTGTTTTTGACTGTAACAGGTGTAAAAAAAAAAAAAAGAGGTTCAGCAAAGTGTCCTACATGTGTTTCTTCTGCTGTGTTTCCAGAAACACGACAATAAAACACACCTAATCACTACAAGTGTCTTTTACCTACCAGGTACCATCTGATTGAATTCAGCCTCAATAATATAAAAATGCATACAGGTTTGGAGAGACATGTCTGTCATCTGCTAGTGTTGATCCACTGTGTTTTATTATCAAGTCTAAAGTCAGTGCAGTTTTGTTTTCCCACAAAATCTTACAGCACTTCATATCTTACAGCTTCCCTCTGCTACTGACAACTTTTATGGAGATGCAGATTTCATTTTCCAGCAGGATTTGGCACACTGCCCACACTGCAGAAAGTACCAGTTGGTCTTTTTTATAATATTCTACTTTTCTGATACACTGATTTTTGGGTTTTCATTGGCTGTAAGCCAAAATGATCAACAATTTGAACTGAATTACTAAAATAAAGAAACTTTTCAATGATATTCTATTTTTTAAATGCACCGGTACTGTACTGATTTACCTCTGCATGTGTTTATGAGCACTATTATACTATTCTACTCACTGTTTACTTACAACAAGCCATTTAAACATGTACTGTCTGATAGCGCTGGGTTATTGAACTTTAAATTGGTTTATGGTTTCCCTCTGAGACCAATAAAGTACTGGTTATCTAATCTAATCTAATCTATAAGGTGTGTATATTTTTGGTCCATCTCAGTGTTTTTACCATCATTAATGTCCTTTATATCCTCTGCTGCAGCGGTCCTCCACCCGAGCAGCACATCTAAGCCTAGTTTAGAGTTTCTCCTGATCTCAGTAGACGTGAAGCAGATAATGAGCTAATTAACCAGCTCTTTCTGAGCTGACCCGGGTCTGTTAGAGCAGTGAAGCCACTGAAATGTTCAGAAGAGTAAAAATACAGGAGTAGAAAAATTCAGATAATTGTGAGAAAAAGTAAAAATAATTACTCCAGTAAAGTATGGAGATAACCAACATTTCTACTTAAAGCTGATGTCCGTAAGTTTTTTTTTCGGATTTAGGGTATTTAGGTCCCTCTCTGGTGAGAATGGGTAATTGCACAGAGCATGCGGAAGAATCATTTTAAACTGTGTGGGTATGATGCGGTCTCCTTTCAGAGCGGATGAAATGAGAGAGAGAGAGAGAGAGAGAGAGAGAGCTCAGTCAGAAACTTCACTCCTTCGTTTCATTGGTTTTACTATGAGTGAATGAGCTACTGAGCTCTGAGTTTCCTCTTCTGAAGTCCCCATTGCTCCACCAGCCGCTCGCGTTCAGTAAAACTGAGCCGGATCCTCTATTAGAGGCTGTAAAAGTGACTCGACACTAGGGGTGGGCGATATGGCTCTAAAATAATATCACAATGTTTCAGGGTATTTTTGCGATAACGATATACTTGGCGACATAGGAAAACAGAAAAATAATTAATTAATTTCAGGAATATAGTATAAGAGTATACCAGCATAACCATAATGTGGCAAAATAAATAATATAGCATAAAATAATATACTGCAGAAAAATATTATAATTATTAATATTAATTAATTTAGTGCATGCATATAAACTGCAAACTAAAACAATTATACAATAAATACACCTTACGCTTCACAGTAAATAATAGACTACTTTTAAGAAAGAACATCTCTATTATCACGATATGGATTTTTAATATTATGATATTTCTGTGTCACGATATATTGTATATGATATAATATTGCCCACCCCTACTCGACACTCCAGTTTTTAGAATAAATATATATATTAGGTTTAGCAGGGATGGTCGTTTCAGCAAACTGGTTCCATTTAACACAATATTTTATCCCTTCTCCGTTCAAAAATGCTTCTGCTTTCAGTTTGGAAACAAAATAATACGGACTGCTGCTTACAGTAAACCAAATATTTTGGGATGGTTTGTGATCTGACAGCTGATCTTTGTGCTGTTTCAGTTTTAAGAGTTGAGTTTGTGTTAAAGACAGTCTGTTTAGATGATACTGAGATGATCAGAACATGTCTTCACTCTAATGGTAAATGTCTTGTACTGTTCGGTCACTAGAAGGACATTTGGTCCTCACAGAGATAGTAATGCAAGAACTCAAACACAGAAATGTGTTAGAACTTGAAGAAATAAACTCAACATTCAACACATTCCTCAAGTACACACACACACACACACACACACACACACACACACACACACACACACACACACTCTGAATCAAGCCTTAAGGCCTGTTTCATTTCAACACTCCTGAAAAGCCACTGGCAGCACATTAATAAAGGAGACTCACTTAAACACTTTATCCTGTTCAGATCTGTATCAACAGCTCCACCTCTTACAGTCAGAGTTAATCAGAATCCAGAACCAGACCAGAACCAGAATCCAGAACCAGACCAGAACCAGATCAGAACCAGAATCCAGAACCAGACCAGAACCAGACCAGATCCAAACCAGAACCAGACCAGAACCAGACCAGAACCAGAACCAGATCCAAACCAGAACCAGACCAGAACCAGAATCCAGAACCAGAATCCAGAACCAGACCAGAACCAGACCAGATCCAAACCAGAACCAGAGCAGAACCAGAACCAGAACCAGACCAGATCCAAACCAGAACCAGACCAGAACCAGACCAGAACCAGAACCAGACCAGATCCAAACCAAACCAGAACCAGACCAGAACCAGAATCCAGAACCAGAATCCAGAACCAGAATCCAGAACCAGACCAGATCCAAACCAGAACCAGACCAGAACCAGAATCCAGAACCAGAATCCAGAACCAGACCAGAACCAGAATTCAGAACCAGACCAGAACCAGAACCAGACCAGATCCAAACCAGAACAGCTCCACCTCTTACAGTCAGAGTTAATCAGAATCCAGAACCAGAATTCCAGAACCAGAACCAGACAGGAAACAGATCAGAATCCACAACTAGATCCAGAACCAGACCAGAATACAGAACCAGATCAGAGTCCAGAGCCAGACCAGAACTAGACCCAGAACCAGAACCAGACCAGAACCAGACAGGAACCAGATCAGAATCCACAACTAGATCCAGAACCAGACAGGAACAAGTTCAGAATCCACAACTAGATCCAGAACCAGACAGGAACAAGTTCAGAATCCACAACTAGATCCAGAACCAGACCAGAACCAGAACCAGAACCAGAACAGAACCAGAACAGAACAGAACAGAACCAGACCAGACCAGAACCAGATCAACACAAGTACGACCCAAAGAACAGATCAGCCAGAAACTTCACTAGCATGAAACACGGTTCTAATGGTCCATGTTTATTACTATTATATACTATTTTCTATTGGCAGTACTTCTCCTCTACAGGGACTACACAAGCTGTGTGCATTTGCACATCTGTGTCAGCAGTTGGTGCAAATTAAAGGAGCTAAATGATATAGTGCCCTATTTTTGTGATCTATAGGCAAGCTGGCATCTGTGCACCAAGTAGCTTGATTTACAGCATGTCAGTGTGTTTTTTCTATCATAACGATGGGAAAAGTACAGCTTGTGTGACTCGAAACGCAAAAAAGGCATGTACTTATTCTCTTAATTAATTATGGGTGTGTTTTGTCACTTACTCATCATTTCCTTTTAAGAGCCGGGTGAGCTCTGACTTGCTGGCGAATTGCTATTTTAACAGTGCAGTTGCTCATTCACACTGTGAAGGAGCTCCAGCAGCTCATTTAAAGGAAACAGCAATATTATTTATATTTTATTTAGTGTTCTGTTTATTGTTGATGTAAAAGTTGGGTGCTTTGAGCATGTGGTGCACCTGTGTTGCCAAGATAGCAATGAACGTCTGACTGTTGGCTGTTGTCAGGGTTTAAATCAGTCAGCGGAGCGTGGAGTGTTTTGCGTTGCCAAAAGATAACAATACACCAGAAATGTAGCTGAACTTACCACCACGCCCTTTAGCATAGATATATTCAGAAGCACTGTTGCTATTTAAACGATGCAAGTTGTAGGTATGAAAATAGACTGTTGGCGGGGTGTAAGATAGCAATGAGCATCACAACGCACCTTGCAAATGGTGTAAGAGAAGACCCATGTTGTTGGTTTCACCAGACAGGGATTAAATAATAAGACAGGAACTCCCATAGTTCATCTTGCCTTGCCATGAGCACATTTCCAATTATAACACTGATAATAACACTTTATGATAAGTTTATTTACTGCTGTCCCATGACTTTTGGCACATCGGTGTACAAAGTAAATCATGCATCTACAGTGTTTGCTTGTTTAAGGAGGAGGCTTCAGGAATGCCTCAGTAGTGCCTTAACACAAGTTTTAATGACCTGGGTGGGGAAACACACACACACACACACACACACACACACACACACACACACACACACACACACACACACACATTGCTGTAACTGCTGCTTGTAAAATGCACTGTCATCAGAAGAGATCTCAGCAAATCTCAGTGTCAACATGAGTATATACACTCCCACAAACACACACACACACACACACACACACACACACACACACAACAAAAACATGAGGACACGCCCACCACAGTTCCATGTGAATGACCTTAATATATGTCCATAAATCACTGCGCTAGCTTCTGCACCCAGCTGCACAGGACAGGTGTGGCTTTATCTTCACACACACACACACACACACACACACTCACACACGCAGGTAAAAAGTGGTTTCGGATTCACTAAAACAAGTTTTTCTTGTATTATATACACTGACTAATGTGCCAAAAGTCAAAAGACAAGAGCAAGAGTATCCATTCATTACTCTGTAGGTAGAAATATATTTTTACTCTTTAAGTAAAAGTGTTTTAAAAAAGTACTGGATTCAAAACTACTTAAAGTATGAAGGTAAAAGTAAGCCATTAAGACTGAAAACAAAAGCTTAGGCCACGCCCACAGAGTCCTATAGTGCACTATAATAACCCCCCTTCCCAAAACACATTTTTCTAAAAGCCATAATGACTATAATGTTTAAATATTATAATGTTATTGTTGATAATACAATTTGGGATTTTGCACTAGGCTCCTCCCTAGTGTTTCAGCTGCTTGTATGCTCATTAAAAATGAATATATTTTTGCATACAGTAGAATGTAAATATATTAAAGATAAAGTTTAGTTGGACTGGAGTTTGTCTGGAGTTCGCTTGAGTCTCTGCACAGATCATCTTCATACTAGACTACATACGTCTGCTATGGATCACAGTATAAACCAATAGGGAGTCGGAATGGTATATGTTTATACTTCTCTACATCCAATCACAATCAGATTCACTCGTCTGGATGGAGAGATTTGTCCGGCTATCTGCTCCTGCTGCCCAGTGTGCGGTCACGTGATTGGGCTCTGGTACTGTAATATGATTTGTAATGTAAATGCCTTGAAAATTGAACTGATCCTTTAAGATGCATTGTAAACTCAATGAAGGCAGTCTGAGACACTTGGTCTGGTTGCAAAATCAACAATATAGCAAACAATTCTATATTCTAATTTCGGTAACACTTTTTAGAGAGTAAGTATGGTAAAACACTGTATACTACATAATACAGCCCGCTCTCTGTTGTTTCTGAGTAATTACTGAGTAAGTACTGTGTACTGAGAGAGAAAGAACAGTGGAAATCAGGTGAGGTGTGGGTTTATTAACCATTAATATAAAACCTTGTAGTTTCTGTGTATTAATTAATACATTCATTTTCTCTTAGCATTCCTGATTTTTTTATTATAGATATATAAATATTATTGTATTTTAGTCTTGACATTATAAACTATAAGTTTTCTTCCTGCTCCATCCTGACAGTTTTAAAAGCATGAATCAAATTCTCATCTTCTTTTTCAAACTCATAAAATTATAAAATAAAAAAATAATTCCCTGGAGTGTGACTGAAATGAAGCTGTCATAACTCCAATTAACAAAGAGCAAAATTAATATATATTATTTTATATGAAAATTTAGGGAAACTACAGGTTCTCCTGTGCTTTATATATATATATATATATATATATATATATATATATATATATATATATATATATATATATATATATATATATATATATATATATATATTTTTTTTTTTTTTTTTTTTTACCTACAATTATGTATGAGTAGAACCTCATAAGTATTTAGTATTTACTGATTAATAGAGAACAGTTACACTATAAGTGTTGGGAAAGCACAGGGTAAGTTTCAGAAAGTTACCCAGTTGTTACTCTCTTATTTATATTTATTTATATGTACAGTTAAAGTCCCTTTATTTTGAATATACTTAGTTACACTGTAAGTAAAGGGAACTTACCCTCTAAAACGTGAGCTGTATTATAAAGCGTTACCCTAATTTCTATAGAGTCAGCACTCATTGACAGGTACTCACTACTGCTGAACTTCACAAGCCATATTATTGACAAGATATATATATATATATATATATATATATATATATATATATATATATATATATATATATATATATATATATATATATATATATATGTCATAATGTTTTGGCATCAGTCTGAATCCTGTATCATATTACAGGTTGTGAGGGATCTGTTTGTAAACAGTAACCGTATCCCAGCTGTATGATGAGCAGTGGGGGTAATATATAGGCATCAGGATACTGTGTGTAGTGCTAATAAGAGCTAATTTGGGATCTTCCTGTTGACCATGTGTCAAAAGTTATGGGAAAACATATGTGACCATATGGTTTCTTCTGAAATCAAAGGTATTGAAATGATTTTATCCTGTTTTTGTTGGAGTAACTGTCTCTACTAGTACATTTAAAAATATATTATTATTGAAAAGTTACTTTATTTCAGTAATTCAGTTCAGAATGTGAAACTCATATATTGTATAGATGTATTACACACAGTTTGATCTATTTTAAGTGTTTAAAGCCAAAAATAAGTGTCTCACAAAATGTGAATATTATATAATAAGACCAATTGGTTCTTTTGGCAGTGTGGGCAGTGTGCCAAGTCCTGCTGGAAAATGAAATCCGCATCCCAATCAGAGTGCTGTAAGATTTGTGACTTGATAATAAAACACAGTGGATCAACACCAGCAGATGACATGTATCTCTAAACCAGGGGTGTCAAACTCATTTTGGCCGAGGGCCACATTGGCATATTGGCTGTCCTCCGAGGGCCAGATGTAACTTATAAATATAAGAAAATGTAACCAAATGTAATATATGTAAATGAATGTAATTACTCCTTAATGTTAAATAACTCTCAATATATTATTTATTCAATCAAATATTACAGTTGCATGGAAAAAATGTTTGCTTGTTGCTCTATTAACATAAATCCTGTTATGAAATCCAAAAACTCCATCAATCAAGAACCAAACTATACAAGTGAATAGAAATGACATAAAATACAAGTTATATTAACTTTGATCAAAACGTTTGATACTGAAAAGAGGCTTAACAAATATAAAATCAAAAATTGTGAGCTGTGACAGATTTAGCATTTCCTCATCCAACCACTAGTGGGAGCTGCAGCAGCACAAGCCCACAGTCTTTACTGAGTCAGAGCTACAGCCCAGCCACGGGCTACAGGACTCAGCTGAGCCAGTCTGGAGCGTTTTTAAAATTTTAAGTTCTTCCGTGTATGAAATAAAATAACCCCACTAACCGGATAATACAGCTCTCTACAGTTCATATTTCAGCCCAAGCAGCTAACAGCAGCAGTTTAGAGCAGCCATCCCGGAGTCACTGCTCGGATTACATTATAAACAGGTCAGTCAGCGCACTGCTAACCTCAGGATGTTTATAACTACGGAGTTTAGTGGACACACCACGGCTGCAAGGTTAGACTGTTGAAGGATACTGAAGACTATTAATGGCTATTGGAGGTTATTGAAAGGGTTATTGGGGGCAGAAATCAGTAAAGGCTGGTTAGATAAGTGATTCACCTCCTCGTCCTTTGCTGGGTGAAACTGCGACTAGCGATGTCACAGTGATGTTTAGTAACCTCATTAAAACAGATTTTATCAGCTATTGTCTTATAAATATTTACACATAATTTATATCTCTTCTAAAAAGCGTTTATTTTGGTCAGTAACACAAAATGCATACCGGTCTTTCGCCTTGAAGCACAGCCGTCCGTCTGCATCAACTTTTCTTTTTCTGGACATTATGGGATAAACATGTCTCAATTCCACCCGCGAAGTTACACCTTCCCTCCGGCAGGGTTTCCACATCAATGACTACACTGCCGTGTAGTGGCAGTAAGCCGTAACTTTGCGGGTAATACAATCGACAAGCATTGTGGGAAATGTATTTTTTGGTCAAAGAACGCTTCTGACCTATTTATTATAGACACTAAGATTTTACAAGCTCTCGCGGGCCACATAAAAAGACGTGGCGGGCCACATTTGGCCCGCGGGCCTTGTGTTTGACACATGTGCTCTAAACCATCACTGATTGGTGGAAACTTCACACTAGGCCTCGAGCAGTTTGGACTGTGTGTCTCTCCACTCTTCCTCCAGACTCTGATCCTTTGATTTCCTTTAAATGAAATGTAAAATTTACTGATGATCAGTGATGGTTTGGAGAGACATGTCTGTCATCTGCTGGTGTTGATCCACTGTGTTTTATTATCAAGTCTAAAGTCAGTGCAGTTTTTTTCCCACAAAATCTTACAGCACTTCATATCTTACAGCTTCCCTCTGCTACTGACAACTTTTATAGAGATGCAGAATTCATTTTCCAGCAGGACTTAGCACACTGCCCACACTGCCAAAAGTACCAATGGGTTTTATTATATAATGTTTTAATTTTCTGAGACAATGATTTTTTGGGGGTTTTATTGGCTGTAAGCTTCATAATCATCAATAATAAAAGAAATAAATGCTTAAAATAGATCACTCTGTGTTTAATACATCTATATCATGTATAAGTTTCACATTTTGAACTGAATTACTGAAATAAAGTAACTTTTCAAAGATATTCTGTCCGCAGAAGACTTTCTACTAGTTTTGTAGCACTGCTGTGAGGATTTGATTGTATTCAAGAAAAACAGCATTAGTGAGGTAAGTGTTCTACAGCTCTGTAAAAAAATAAGTGAGCACTTAAAAATGATGAGTTTCTTTGATTTTAGCAAATTAAAAACCTCTGGAATATAATCAAGAGGAAGATGGATGATCACAAACCATCAAACCACCAAACTGAACTGCTTGAATTTTTGCACCAGGAGTAAAGCAGCATAAAGTTATCCAAAAGCAGTGTGTAAGACTGGTGGAGGAGGAGAACATGATGCTAAGATAACTTTGATTAAAAACCAGGGTTATTCCACCAAATATTGATTATTCTGAACTCTTAAAATATATGAAGTTATGAAAATTAACTTTCTTTTCTTTGCATTATTTGAGGCCTGAAAGCTCAGCATCTTTTTTTGTTTGTTTTTTTCAGCAATTTCTCTGCATTTTCTGTAAATAAATGATCTAAATTACAATATATTTATTTGGAATTTGTTGTCTGTAGTTTATAGAATAAAACAACAATGTTCATTTTACTCAAACATAAACCTACACTACCGTTCAAAAGTTTGGGGTCACTCAAACAATTTTGTGTTTTCCATGAAAAGTCACACTTATTCACCACCATACGTTGTGAAATGAATAGAAAATAGAGTCAAGACATTGACAAGGTTAGAAATAATGATTTGTATTTGAAATAACATTGTTTTTACATCAAACTTTGCTTTCATCAAAGAATCCTCCATTTGCAGCAATTACAGCATTGCACACCTTTGGCATTCTAGCTGTTAATTTGTTGAGGTAAGCTGGAGAAATTGCACCCCACGCTTCTAGAAGCAGCTCCCACAAGTTGGATTGGTTGGATGGGCACTTCTGGCGTACCATACGGTCAAGCTGCTCCCACAACAGCTCAATGGGGTTCAGATCTGGTGACTGCGCTGGCCACTCCATTACCAATAGAATACCAGCTGCCTGCTTCTGCTGTAAATAGTTCTTGCACAATTTGTAGGTGTGTTTAGGGTCATTGTCCTGTTGTAGGACGAAATTGGCTCCGATCAGGCGCTGTCCACTGGGTATGGTATGGCGTTGCAAAATGGAGTGATAGCCTTCCTTATTCAGAATCCCTTTTACCCTGTACAAATCTCCCACCTTACCAGCACCAAAGCAACCCCAGACCATCACATTACCTCCACCATGCTTAACAGATGGCGTCAGGCATTCTTCCAGCATCTTTTCATTTGTTCTGCGTCTCACAAACGTTCTTCTTTGTGATCCAAACACCTCAAACTTGGATTCATCCGTCCACAACACTTTTTTCCAGTCTTCCTCTGTCCAATGTCTGTGTTCTTTTGCCCATCTTAATCTTTTTCTTTTATTAGCCAGTCTCAGATATGGCTTTTTCTTTGCCACTCTGCCCTGAAGCCCAAAATCCCGCAGCCGCCTCTTCACTGTAAACGTTGACACTGGTGTTTTGTGGGTACTATTTAATGAAGATGCCAGTTGGGGACCTGTGAGGCGTCTGTTTCTCAAACTAGAGACTCTAATGTACTTACCTTCTTGCTTAGTTGTGCAACGCGGCCTCCCACTTCTTTTTCTACTCTGGTTAGAGCCTGTTTGTGCTGTCCTCTGAAGGGAGTAGTACACACCGTTGTAGGAAATCTTCAATTTCTTAGCAATTTCTCGCATGGAATAGCCTTCATTTCTAAGAACAAGAATAGACTGTCGAGTTTCAGATGAAAGTTCTCTTTTTTCTGGCCATTTTGAGCGTTTAATTGACCCCACAAATGTGATGCTCCAGAAACTCAATCTGCTCAAAGGAAGGTCAGTTTTGTAGCTTCTGTAATGAGCTAGACTGTTTTCAGGTGTGTGAACATGATTGCACAAGGGTTTTCTAATCATCAATTAGCCTTCTGAGCCAATGAGCAAACACATTGTGCCATTAGAACACTGGAGTGATAGTTGCTGGAAATGGGCCTCTATACACCTATGTAGATATTGCACCAAAACCAGACATTTGCAGCTAGAATAGTCATTTACCACATTAGCAATGTACAGAGTGTATTTGTTTAAAGTTAGGACTAGTTTAAAGTTATCTTCATTGAAAAGTACAGTGCTTTTCCTTCAAAAATAAGGATGTTTCAATGTGACCCCAAACTTTTGAACGGTAGTGTATAAATAGCAAAATCAGAGAAACTGATTCAGAAACTGAAGTGCTCTTATTTTATGTTTTTCAGAGCTGTATATTCAGTATCAGGGGAGGTGTCTGATCTGTGTACATAACACAGTCAGTCTATGACTGGATCACAGTCTCTCTTTATTAATAGCTGTATATGTTGTGGTGCTGCTCTGGGACGGACGCTCCGTGCTCAGGGCTGCAGTAGAAACAGCTGCTTGGCGGAGACTACGAGGGCAGGAGGAGTGTGAGGGTGCCGTAACGCTGAAACATGATCTGATTCACTGAAAGGTCAGAGTTATACTGTGAAAGATCAAAGCCACCACTGGGAAACAAATGAACGGTCGATATGCTGGAGGTAATGAGCAGTTTACAGGTCTGTTACTGGTTCCTGGACGTTCACCATTTAACCCTTTGGACTGGTTGATCCTTACGAGATGAACAAAGCAACGGAAAGAAATTAATGTTCATTTATTTGGGTCATTTTCCATTGAGGGGAAATCATGTCACAAAGGTTGGAGGGCTAAAAAAGTATTATGGACAATTCCAAGAGTCAGTAAATACATTTTCACAGTTAATCTAAGATTAAAAACACATTTTCCATATGATATCTTTCATTTTTACTTTTTTAAATCATATTTCAAAGGCGCTTTACATATGTAAAATAGCTCATCACAAGCTTTAACTTTCTAATTTCAGAAAAACGATTCGGATTTATGCATGATTTACATCATACAACATAAAAAATATATTTATATTTATTTTATTAAAAAAAATATTTTTGTCACAAAGATTTTGGTCACTGGTGTTATCGGGACTCTTCAATTATAGTTTATTATAGATAATGTAGATAAAAGTATCCTGCATGAAATGTTAGAATCATTCATTCGTATATCAGTAGTTAAATTTTCATGTTTATTGGAAAAAAAATTAGTGTTTTTATAGTATAGGAAGATGCCTTTAAGTATAAAGAAATAATTTATACGCTTTATTTTTAGTTATTTTCAGTGCTTGTGTATAAACATACTTTGGTAACATGTTAAGTTAAATTAAATTTCTTTATCACATTCAGCCACATATTTATATGTAATTTCAATTAAAAATAAATAAATTGATGACAAAATAAAAACTTCAAGATGGGATAACACCAGTGAAAAAATGACCAAAACTTTGCATTTTATGTTAAAATATATTAAAATCTATTTGGAATTAAGCTCTCTATTTTGCATATTTGGTAAGTGGAGTTATTAATAGACATTTTTAGTTTTTTTGTTTCTGGGACAAATTAAATAGATTTTTTAAAATGCATCCACTCGAATTCCCCGTTTAATGTTCTGTTCTTGTCCTTTTACGTCTTTTAAGGTGAATTTTATTTGAATGATTTATAAAAATATGGTAGTATTTTTCTCTCCCTTCTGAAGTAAAAGGGTTAACAGCTGTTGGTTTGTTCTGCAGAAGTTTGTAAGCCTGGTTATTGAGCACACAGATATGTCAGCATAATTACTGACTTTTTTCCTGCTGTATTTTATGTAACAGAGAGCAGATGAAAATTAGCCATCTGGCTAAATATGGCACATTTACATTATGAAATAATGATCTTTATTAATGTGTATTGTCCCTGTTATTTAAAGCTCACCTTCCGTTGTTTTTTCTTTCATTTTAAAATGTCTAGTTGTGGTCTCTAGTATGAATGAATGACATGTGAGCCGTTTTTGTAAAAAAAAAGTGCTCAGGTGTCTCTGTATAGCTCTTTTTTAATGGACTGTTTTAGGGGTGTGTCCAAAATGACCGGATTCCAGCTTTGCTCATGAATATTCATACATGCAAACAGCATGCAAATATCTCTCCTCTGATTGGCTAGGAGCACTGCGACGCCCCTCCGCCGCTCTGCCGCTCACTGCCTCCCACCTCCTAACTGATGAGCGGTGATGTTGCGTCGCTTCAGCTCCGCCTCTGGGAGTTTCTCGAGCCAAGGTGGGCTGGTCTGTGAGTTTCTGCCTACGTAGGCAGAAAGATAATTCAAAATTCACCCGTTTTTCGGAGGGGGGGAGGGGGGATTTCTTTGCTTAGCTCCTGCAGACAATGGGGGCTGCAGAACAGTTTAATGTGCAGGTGTACACATTCAACTCGGAGAGACCTACTGTATTCCACAAAAAACAAGAAAAATCGGATTTTCGCGGAAGGTGACCTTTAAATAAATCAATCAAATCAAATCAAAGTATAATCATTTCAAGAAATTAATTTCTTTCTACACAAAGTATTTACTTCCTACAGACTTTTTTGTTTTTGCTTTTTTATCATACTCACATTTTTTTAGATTATCAAACAAACTTGAATATCAGACAAAGATAACCTGATTAAATATAAAAAGCACTTTTTAAACAATAATTTAATATATTAAAAGAAAAAGACTTGTTTGTGTGCTTTGGGTCACTGTCCTGCTGCAGAACCCAAGTACACCTGAGCTTGAGGTCACTAAGTAACAGATGGCAAACTCCACTCAGAAAGAACCGGGTCACCCCAGCCGGGAATTGAACCCAGGCCGTCTTGCTGTGAGGCAACAGCACTACCCACTGCAACACCGTGCCGCCCCTGTTTGGATAATTATCAATTAAAAACAGCTTTTTATATTCACTCAGTTTGATATTAACATTTGATAATCTAAACAATGTAAATTTGACCCTATGTGAAAAAGTGTGTTAAAAGTCTATGAATATTCATACTGTAACCAATATTTTATAAGAAAAGATCTCTTGTAAGGTACTGGCAAACAAACTACTTATTTTTTAGAAAGGATTTAAAGATTAAAACATCAGAAACTTTGAGAAGTTTAGATTTTAAGTTTTAAGACGGTATTTTGGTTGCCTATGTTTACTGTGTAGACGATCATATTAATAAATATACATTAATATACACAATGGAGGAAGAAATTGGAAATTGACAGCTCTTGTCAGCAGAGCTTCAGCTTCAGTATGTTCTTATTTGAACTGTGTGGAACGTCATGGAAATCTGAGTGGGATTTCCACACCCCGGGTTGCCAGGTATAGAACACAACAGCTCACAAACAACAAGCTAATGTGAACTTATATCAGTCGCAATGGAGGAGCAGAAAAGCCCAAAGTGTTTACAACTCAGCAGCAACACGAGTGAATATATAGAGAAATATACTATAGAGAAATAATGTCCCAAAACCTCCCAATGCAATTATTTATAATAAAAGAGCTAATTTTGATTTAATTCAAACGCTTTCATAGTTTTAACCTGGAAATCCATTTCACCAGTGTCTCCAGTGGGAATCCTGTAATAGTAGTGTGAGTTTTGAGTGGGATTAGTCACAGTGTTTTATAATAAGAGCATTAGTTGGAGGTAATGAAGCTGAATTAAAAACACACACAGGCCAACCAAGAGTGCAGTCTTTTAATATCCAGTGAGAGTTGTGGTGAAAACACACACGTGAGGCGTAGATTAGGCAAGCAGAACACACACACACACACCCACACACACACACACACACACACACCTTAATAATGTGTTTATTAGAGAAAAACTCGTGAAAAATCACCACACAGAAAATCGTGAGATCATTTCCCCCCCCAAACAGGGTGGAAATCAAATTTATTGAACCTGAATTTTTTTTTTTTCATTTAATTTCCTTACAAAGTACACACAAAAAAATCATCTGCACATATATATTTATATTTATATATGTTTATATATATATATATGTACATGTAGAGTCATTAGTGGTGAGAGGAAGTCTCGAGTCCGAGCTGGTGGTTGTGCAACGATCACAAGAGTCTACATGAGAAGCCGAGTCTCAGGCGGTCATGCAGAGGTGAGGAAATCAAATGAACAGACCAACAGAAAGCAATGCAAATAACGCGTATTAATACTATTAATTTATATTATTAATATTATTATCATCAAACTAACAGCATCAACATGGTACCTATTTACTACAGCAGTTAGAAAATTAGGTAAAATCTTGCTTTGCAGCAATTAAGCATAACATTATGACCACCTCCTTGTTTCTACACCAATTACCAATTAGATTAGCTCTATTGATCATATAGGAGAACTGTAGTCCTGTTCCTGTTTCTCTATATAATATTATTTATTATTATTCACCTGTTCTTCACCCTGTTCTTTAATACTTAGAATCCCATAGGGGATAAAACCACCACAGAGATACAGTTATTAGTATTAGTATTATTATTATTATTAATTTATTATAATTATTAAGGTGTTTCAGCTGTAGGTAGGAGTGTGTAATAGAGGACAATGGAGGACAGTGACTGATGATTAAACACAGTGTTTGAAAAAACTCCAGCAGCACTGCTGACTAGACGAAATATATATTCAAATTTAGATATACAGCTCTGAAAAAAAAATAAGAGACCACTTAAAAATTATGAGTTTCTTTGATTTTACCAAATTGAAAATCTCTGGAATATAATCAAGAGGAAGATGGATGATCACAAGCCATCAAACCACCAAACTGAACTGCTTGAATTTTTGCACCAGTAAAATAAGTAAAGCAGCATAAAGTTATCCACCAAAAGCAGTGTGTAAGACTGGTGGAGGAGGAAGAGAACATTATGCTGAGATGCATGAAAATTGTGATTTCTCAACTTTATGAATATGAACTTGTTTTCTTTGCATTATTTGAGGTCTGAAAGCTCTGCATCTTTTGTTATTTCAGCCGTTTCTTATTTTCTGTAAATAAATGCTCTAAATGAGAATATTTTTATTTGGAATTTGGGAGAAATGTTGTCTGTAGTTTATAGAATAAAACAACAATGTTCATTTTACTCAAACATAAACCTATAAATAGCAAAATCAGAGAAACTGATTCAGAAACTGAAGTGCTCTCCTAATGTTTTATGTTTTCCAGAGCTGTATTTCCTTATCTTAAGCAAAATGATCTGCCAATGTGAAAAGCAAATTTTTCGTAGGAATCTTCCTTTCTAAAAAAAAACTCAAAAATCTCAAAATAAGTCGTAAATCAAGGAAAAATCAATGAAGTTTGGACTGTGCAGATAGTGTGTTAAAGATATATGGATCTGTAATTCTCTAAGATAAAAATTCATTGTATTTTGTATTGTGTGTATTGGTATATACTGTATGTGAACTGAAGAGCTGCCAACCTTTTTCTTTTTCTTTCTTTTTTTTTTTAAATTGTACTTTTTTAATAACCTATTTAAACCTGTTTTAAAGCAAATAAAACAAATAGTTAAATTGCAACAAGAATATATATGTTTTTTTTGTGCTAATTTTGAGTTTTAATTACTTCAAATAATGTGAATATTCTCAGTAAGAAAGGAAATTATTCCTAAAATAATCTAACACTTACACAATGCTTAGTAATACAAAAAGTCTTAGAAAATAAGAAAAAAATAAGATTTATTGCCATAAAATGTAGCTTTTTATAGTTTAATAGCTGTATCTCTGTGTTTTTCTCCTTTGTGGGGTTCTGTGAATATTGAAGAACAGGGTGAAAGGAGGATAATAAGTATAATAAAGATAATAAGTGTGTAAAATAAAAAGTATGTGGTGGAAACAAGTGTGCAAAATGTTATAATGCTTAATCGGTGTGCATTATATTAAATATTATACTCTATATTAATATTACAGTTAAACAGGAGATTAAGGATTGAGACTTTTCACTCTGAGAGATAACTCCCGATTCCCGTCTGAGATGAAAGATGAACGAGGAGCATGAGGATCATGCTCAGCAGGTTCTGGTGTACAGCCAGCTGTGCTTGAGAGATTGAGGCAATTGTGCACTTGCAGGAAATAAAATTAAAGAAAAGAAGATAATAGAAAAGAAAGAGAAAAACACTCCAAAGGCAGCAAAGGAAAATATACACAGTTGCCCACTGAGGTTCTCCGGCTCTAGAATAGTAAAGGAATGTTCGCAAAAAAAAAAAATTGAAAAAACAAACCAAAAAAAAAAAAAAGTACCATTAAAGCTCCAGTCTGGAATAATAATAAAAGCACCCTGACCTCAGGGGAATGACAGCGCCACCTACAGGCACACAGACGCCTCTCGGCTCAGAGGGCGAGTGAGCTAGACTAGGTGTAAATATATAGAGAAATAGAGAGAAAATGCTGCTGCTGTCGCTCTGGATCGTGTGTGTCTCTCTCTCTCTCTCTCTCTGAAGGCAGGGGAACAGATTCGGGTTCGGGTTTTGGTTGGAGTTTACCGTACAGGAAGCTGTAGCTGTAAGGAGGTGGAGGTGAGGGTGGGGTTTGGGGGAGATGGTCAGTGGTGCTCCAGTCTCAGGAGCTGCTCCCTACCGTTGACTGTGAGAGACTTCAGCTGCCCGTCCTCCTCGACCTCCACTCGCTCCTGACCGTTCTCCACGATGCTGGAAACACATTTATAACACATATATAAAACACATTTATCAGACTAATCTAGATTAACTAGGTTATTAGGCGCACTATCAATGAATGTCTATTTTCTGAACAGGCCAATCAAAACACTCTCTGTTTTGCATGCACTTCATGAATATGCACACGAAGGGATGCGCAGCGCATGCTTAGTAATACAGAAAGACTTATCAGAGAATAATATAAATAAAAATAAGATTTATTGCCTTAAAATGTAGCTTTCTGCAGAGTAATAACAGCTTTTCTTTGCCATTTCAGGACCAATTTTCAAATCATTTGGCAAATATTCACTGAATCCCTAGATTTAACACACTTACTAGTACATGTTGCAATTGTGCACACCTTGCTGACTACAGTCATGTGCAAACATTTGTTCTACCCTGGTCAAATGACATGTGATGTAAAATAATAATAATAACATGTTTGCATGAGAATTTGGCTTCAGTGATATTCTATCTTCACCATTATGACCCTAAAACCTTAAGAGCAATAAGAGGTAAAGTGTTCATGTTTATTAATAAGTAAGTTGTGTGTTTGAAGGGGGGGGTTTGCATGGTACCGTTTGGTGGTGATCCTCCTGCCGTTGATGAATTTGGTGGAGGTGGAGACGGAGCGGAAATTTCCCATCCCTCCTCCTCCTCCTCCTCCTCCTCCTCCTCCTCCCACCATTCCTACTCCTCCTCCCCCAAACGAAGAAGAGGAGAAGGAGGTGAAGTTTCCTCCTCCCATCGGCCCGAAGGGGGTGAACCCTGAACACAGGAGAACACAAAGACTTCCATTCATTACTCTGTAGGTAGGAGTATATTTTAGATACTAGGGTTTAATAAAATACTTCTGTAGAAGTTGAAAAAGTATCAACTCAAGCTTTTTACTCTTTAAGGAAAAGTGTTTAAAAAAAAGTACTGGATTCAAAACTACTTAAAGTATAAAAGTATGGAGAGATTTATCTGGATGGGGGTTTTATTAAACGATGAGAAGCCGGAATGAAAACCAGCTGAAATAAAATCGGAGTAACGAGGCTGTTTTTATTCAAATGTTAGTACTTACCGTATTTTTCGGACTATAAGGCGCACCGTATTATAAGGCGCACGATGAGTGAACGGTCTATTTTTAGTGTTAGTCCATACACAAGGCGCACTGGATTATAAGGCGCACTAAATGTCTCTTAAGCATGTCTCTTAACTGGAGCCATTTCACGGTCCTTACACACACACCGTAAGACTATGTTGAAGCACAGTTAGTATTACTCCGCGACGCTCCTGACAACGGTAGCCGTAACGCTCCGACAGACCATAATATTATGTTGAAGCACAGTTAGTATTACTCCGCTACGCTCCTGACAACGGTAGCCGTAACGCTCCGACAGACCATAATATTATGTTGAAGCACAGCAAGTGCCGCATTACTCCGCGAGGCTTCTGACTATAATAGCGTGTTGTGCCGAATTCGGTGAATAAAACGGTTTTAAAACAGAGATAAAGATTGGATAAGTTTCATTTCTGGATGAAGTGATTTCCAGCGCTGTTTGGATATAACTGTGGATTACAGGAGACTGGATTGATGGATTCTCTTTAGTCTGGACGCGTTTTGAAGGTAGGACCTGTGGCTGAGCGCGGGTGTGTGTTCGGGGGGTGGCGGCAGTGACCGGAGGTTACCCCAGGACAAAAGGAGAGCCTTTTATTACTGGAAACATGCGCTCTGACGCAGCTCTAATTCATGAAACATACATCCTACAGTAAAAGCACAGTTCTGGAATCCGGAGAGCCAGACGGTTCGAATGGTGTATGACATGACCGCATTCGATGAAATATGGACGAACGATAAACGCAAATATGAGAGTTATGAATTATTAAAATCATAACCAAGGCATATTTCGCCCTAAATGTTTATTTTCTGAAAGGATATTCCGCTAAATAGGCTAAATAGCTCAAAAGCAGAGATTCTAAGCTTTAAAATGGTATATTGGATGTCTATATTGAACCTGTAACTGTTCATAACTATTCAGAAACACAGCCAGTTATGAAATATTAAATATTTCTGGCCCGCCGGTGGGCCAGCGCGTGTTAAGAGGTTAACTTTACTTAGAAGTGGGCGCTAAAAAGAAACAGTTTGTGCTATTACCCCAGAACGGGTGGAAAGGAAAGTTTACCGGCACCTTGTTCTGGCCACGGAGCTACAGTGGAAACTAGCTATCCTGAACCACAGCCGAGAGGCAGTACGGCAGTCAAAGGTAACCGCGCGCTAGCCCAAGAGGGGGATCTTTTTCTGGCGTGGGTGAGGAATTCTGCACAACAGAGCGCCGTGTACCACATAAAATCGAGGTCAGTAAACACAAGCAAAATCCATACACAAGGCGCACTGCATTATAAGGCGCAATGACGATTTTTGGGAAAAAATAAGTATTTTAAGTGCGCCTTATAGCCCGAAAAATACGGTAGTTAGTAATTTTATTATTTTTATTTATTTATTTTTGTTTGTTTATTTATTATTACTTTTATTTTTTTATTTCATTTTAATGTTTTTATATTTTCATTCTTGTTCTTAGTTCTATTTTTAATTTAATCACTTATCATTTTTAATATTTTACTTTACTTTTACTATTATCTATTTACTTATTTTATATTTTATACATTTTTTACTTTTTATGTCAAATTTGTTTTTTTATGGTATTTTAGAATTTTCTGTTTTACATATATATTTTTATTAAATGTTGATTTAAAATGAGTACTACTACTGTTTTATTTTTTGTGAAAATAAAGGTTGGTTGATTGATTGATTGAAGTACAGATAACCAACTATGGAGGACCAAAACTTCCAAAATTAAAAATAAATAAATAAATAGTAAATCACTAATCACTAAAAGTAATATGTTGGTTAAAACGGTAAAGAATAATTATAATTAATATAAAAATATACACATATACATTAAAATAAATATCTTAATAATTTGTTATTAATGGGCTTCTTTATCAACATTTCTTTTTAATTTGTTTATATATTTACATAACTATTTATTTCTGCATACCTTTAATTATTTCCAGATTAATTTTTCTGTTTTTCCTGGTCCTTATATGATAATGAAGGGGCGTGTTTTTCACATACAGGCTTATCAAGCAAGCCCAGAGAGAGTGAATGCAGAAATAAATAAATTGCTAAATAAATGGATGCAGAAATAAATAGTTATGTAAATAATAAACAAATGAATAAAAAAAATTAAACTTTGGTAATTAAAAAACTCATAGATTTTTATTTTTATGTATATTTATTTATTTTTATATTAATTATAATTATTCTTTACTGTTTTAGTCACCATATTACTTTTACTGAGTGATTTACATTATTTATATTTATATTATATTTATATAAAAAATATTTATTTATTTTTTAATTTTGGCAGTTTTGGTCCTCCACAACCAACACTTCTCCTTAAGTAACGTAAAAAAGTATTAGTACTTCATAACTTCTGCAGAGAAACAGATACAGAACTACAGTCTGTAACCGTTACAGAACTACAGTCTGTAACCGTTACAGAACTACAGTCTGTAACCGTTACAGAACTACAGTCTGTAACCGTTACAGAACTACAGTCTGTAACCGTTACAGAACTACAGTCTGTAACCGTTACAGAACTACAGTCTGTAACCGTTACAGAACTACAGTCTGTAACCGTTACAGAACTACAGTCTGTAACCGTTGCAGAACTACAGTCTGTAACTGTTACAGAACTACAGTCTGTAACCGTTACAGAACTACAGTCTGTACCTGTTACAGAACTACAGTCTGTACCTGTTACAGAACTACAGTCTGTAACCGTTACAGAACTACAGTCTGTAACCGTTACAGAACTACAGTCTGAAACCGTTACAGAACTACAGTCTGTAACCGTTACAGAACTGCAGTCTGTAACCGTTACAGAACTGCAGTCTGTAACTGTTACAGAACTACAGTCTGTAACTGTTACAGAACTACAGTCTGAAACTGTTACAGAAATACAGTCTGTAACTGTTACAGAACTACAGTCTGTAACTGTTACAGAACTACAGTCTGAAACTGTTACAGAACTACAGTCTGAAACTGTTACAGAACTACAGTCTGTAACTGTTACAGAACTACAGTCTGAAACTGTTACAGAACTACAGTCTGAAACTGTTACAGAACTACAGTCTGAAACTGTTACAGAACTACAGTCTGAAACTGTTACAGAACTACAGTCTGAAACCGTTACAGAACTACAGTCTGAAACCGTTACAGAACTACAGTCTGTACCTGTTACAGAACTACAGTCTGTACCTGTTACAGAACTACAGTCTGTACCTGTTACAGAACTACAGTCTGTACCTGTTACAGAACTACAGTCTGTACCTGTTACAGAACTACAGTCTGAAACTGTTACAGAACTACAGTCTGAAACTGTTACAGAACTACAGTCTGAAACTGTTACAGAACTACAGTCTGAAACTGTTACAGAACTACAGTCTGAAACTGTTACAGAACTACAGTCTGAAACTGTTACAGAACTACAGTCTGAAACTGTTACAGAACTACAGTCTGTAACTGTTACAGAACTACAGTCTGAAACTGTTACAGAACTACAGTCTGTAAGTGTCTTATTTGCTCATTCCTCTGGAAGCATCAGTAAAACTGGTTTGTTCTCACTGGACTGGAATGCAAATTTACAAACAGCAGAGCTTCATATCAGTAAAGCCTGTTAAACCAGTCCTGACTCTCAGCTTTAGAGTTTACATCACTGTTTACAAGAATTACTGCAGTTTTTCCTATAATTTCACAAGTACAGTACATTTGTTTTATACCAAAAAACACACTAAGCTACTAAGCTAACAATTTAACATAATTCCTCAATTACTACAAGCACTAACACATTTTTACGACATACTATAATCTAAATAAGAATCAGCAAATAATTCACCAGAGAATTTAGAGTACTTTTCATTAGTGATGGGACGATACACTTTTTTCAGCTCCGATCTGATACCAATATAAAACTGATATAAAATTGCTGATACCGATACAAATACCGATACTTTTAGTAAGTACTATGTACTAGTATTAGTATGTACTAGTACTATGATTAAGGTTACATTATGAGGCTGAAACAGAGCACACAGCTCTTTGAAGAGTATACACAAGTGCATTTAATGGAAATGCATTTAAAAGCCATTTATTTGACACACTTTATATGCAAATACACACTAGTTTCCTTTCAAATTAAATGTTTTAATTTTTATTAAAATATTTTTTTTAAAAGTTAAATATTAAATACGTTAAATATTAAATTCAGGGCATTTTTTGCAACGGTTGAGCAGGAGACTTTTATTTTGACAGGTAGCGTAGAGGATTAGCTCAGAGTTGGCGATCCTGAAACCCGAGTCTAAGCAGTAGAGACCAGAGGAGGGAGAAAGACTGTGGAGAGACCGCCTACTCATTTAAATAACCCCGCCCCTGAGGGCTGCCTCGAGGTCACAGGCAGCAGAGCGGAGCAGAGCTGACGGTCTGTTATTGGCCCCGCCCATAACCAGCCCTTTTACAATAACCACACCTGTTTTGAATAGAGCTGAATAACGTTTTTAAAAATGAATTCTGTGGGGATATAAAAATTTGACAATATAAGCAGAGGTTACACTAGCTGCTGCATTTGAATAACGGAGGTAGAATTACAGTATATTAGAAAAAAACATGACTGAGAGTCTGTTCTGTTTTGCCATTGAAACCTATGGGGATGGGTGGGGTTACACAGCTTTTTGCAACCGAACAGCAGGGGGCGCCCGACCTGTGGTGACTTCACTTTTGAGAGACGATGCTCTGTCCAGCTATATACAGTCTATGGATTAGCTGCAATAGCTAATGGCTAACCGGCGATGCTAACTGTATTTCCGAACTGAATTAATCACTATTTTGTGGTTTTTAATAACTGATTGATTTCTTAGTGCTGGTTAGGGTTGGTAGGATCTGTGGTTTGGTATTAGATGTGGATTATGGCTGTAGTTCTCAAAATAGTTATTTATTACATTCACAATGCTGGAATACCTTTGCTAGCTAGGCTAACAGACTGCAGATCTTAATAGAGATGGCTAATGGCTAACTAGCGATGCTAACTGTATTTCTGAACTAAATTACTCACTGTTTTTAACAACAGATGGGTGTGTTTGTGTTTGTGCTGGTTTTATAGGATGTGTGGATTATGACTATAGTTTCCTCCAGTCTGTATTTAATACCTTTATAACACCAGAATGCAGCTGTGGGTTCAGTGCTAATGCTAATAGCTAGGCTAACAGACTGCTGGTGTTAATCTATTTACCCCTCAGAAGCTGACTTTACGTGTACCATTCTGCTGTACAGCTTTGTCAAAGTTAAAAATCACCAGATAATCAACATTTTTTTGTAGATAAACAGCTAAAGTTTAGTCAGTCAGCCGCAGACTGAAGCTGCTGGGGTTCAGGGTAAACTGTGGAACTGGAATCCGGATCAGTGATGTGTTTTGTGTTAACTTACAGCAGGTTTATTGTCCAGCTCAAGCTGTGGACTGGAATATGGATCGGTAAGTGGATCGGCCGCGCTGGCCCGATATCCGATACATTAAAATTACATCAATATCGGCCCTGATACCGATATCGTATCGGATCGGTCCAATTTCTACTTTTAATCATATTTTTTCTGGAAGCTCGACCTTCTAAAAAACGCTCCAGGTGCACATGTGTGAACCTGAATCGAGATTGAGATCGTACAGTTGAGTAAAGCGACAAATGAGACGGTTTGAATCAGGGAACAGATACTTTATTTAAAAAACGACAGATTTTAAAGCATGCGGTTTCCTTAATTGAGCCTGAAAATGAGTCGATTTAGTTGATTTAGTACAGAAAAACAAAGTTTAGTCTCCAAATCTGATTAGTCTCAAGTTTAGCGAAAGTTTAGAGAAAACCTCTGATCTATCGGACATCTACAGATGTTTAAATTGTTATGGGTTACATTCAATTTTGGGTTTAGGGTTCAGGGTCAGTGTAACGATTATTAATTACTGATTATATTTTCGGACCGTTTGAGACGAAATGCAAAAAAAAAAAAAATAGAAAATTAGATGTAAAAACCATCCAATCATCCATTTCTCCCATTTAACCTGTGAACACAAAAGTGATTCAGGAACACCTGAGTTCAGTGATTTAGATGGGTGAGTGAATACTATTATCTGCACTATATGTGTACTGGGGCTGAAACTAATGATTATTTTGGTAGTCGACTAATCTAAACTGTTTGAATGATGTTACAAATTAACAATTAGTCAACAATAAAATTTGTAGTCGACACATTTAAATAGTAGACACTGTCGATTATATCGACTAATCGGTGCATCCCTAATGTGTACATTAAGAGGTAGAAGAACACAAGGACACAGACCTGGTTCAAAGGCAGCGAATCCTCCCCCGAATGGTGGGAAGCCCCCGAACCCGCCGAAGAATCCTCCAGGGTGGCTCCTCATGCTCCTCGGCCGACGCCCTCCGAAGAAGTTTTCAAACGGGTCAAAGGGGTCGTCTCCTAGAACACAAGAACCAATAAACAATGAACCATTAAACCTGCTGGAACTGTTTGTCAGTGTGGGCAGTGTGCCAAGTCCTGCTGGAAAATGAAATCCGCATCTCCAAAAAAGGTTCAGGAGAGGGAAAAAGCATGAAGTGCTGTAAGATTTTGCAGGAAAACAAAACTGCACTGCTCACACTGCCAAAATTACCAATTGGTAATATATAATATTCTAATTTTCTGAGCCATTGATTTTTTGGGGGGTTTTAATTGGCTGTAAGCCATAATCATCATCAATAATGGAACAGAAAAAACACTTAAAATAGATCACTCTGTGCGTTTAATACATCTATATAATAAATGATATATATAGTTTCACATTTTGTAAAGTAACTTTTCAATGATATTCAACGTTTTTTTGATATGCACCTTTTTTTTTTTTGTCCAGGCAGTGTATAATTATCCGCTTTATTAAACACATCACTACATCAGTTGAGCAATTCAGCAGCTCTTTTACAAGGGATTCCACTCAACATCCGTCACAACCTGTTCCACAGCACAGAGATGAGGGATCTGACTGAACACAGCCTGGAGTCGCTGCTGCACAGCTCAGCCGTGACATTTAAAACTGCTCTTTTCTAGAACGTTCGCTTCGCATTTCCTCTGAGACTCAGGACTAATTTGTATCTGAAAACCCCTAAAGCCCCGAGCAGGAAGCGTAATGTGGGTCACTGCTGCTGCTGACGGATGAGCAGCGCTAAGTTAAAGCAGCTTAATCTCATCTCCACACTGGGATTACAGAGATTTCACTCTGAGTGTTGTTTTTTCTTTATTTGTTCTCAAATTTTACTCTTAATTTTAGCTAACCCAATTGTTCAACCCATTCAGCTGCTACTCAGCTGTATATCCTCTATCGCTAGTGATGCGTCCAACACCAGGAGGGTGAAGACCAGCACCCTTGGTCCCCCAGCACCCGGACTCCTCCGACACATGTGAAATTAGACTCCGCCTCTTTTTGAACGATTGCCAAGTCGCTTCACAGCGTGCTCGGAGGAAAGCGCAGCGACTCGGTTCTGATACATCAGCTCACAGACGCAGCCTTGTGCTGATCCACATCACCCTAGGAGTGATAAAGAGAATCTCCAGATCATAGCAGAATGGCGTTTTCCACAATTAATATGTGTTTGTGTTATATTGTATTCTGTTCTGTATTTTAGTCCAGTTAGTTTCAGTTTCACACTGCAGTTTAGTAAATGAAAGTAGATCAGATTCCGCTTGGATTCCTTTTATTTGTGCTTGGGATTAAAAGCCTGAATTCAGCTGTAAATGGAAATATCTGCGCTGCTAAACTGTGCTGGACTGAGGTGCACAGCTTTCCACACGTGCTTACGTCTACAAGCACGTGCCCAACCATGTGGATGGAGGCCATGCGGTTACCTCGTGTTTACTCTTGCCCCTCCCTTTCTCGCTCCCCCTTCCTCTCGCGCTTCTCAGGCAGCAGCAGCCTGTCACTCACACAGACACAGAGACAGCGCTGTGTATCTGTGTACTTCTTATGTGAAGAATCAAAACATTGCAACACGATGTGTTTGATTTAATTGCTATAAGTGACACGTCCTGCAATGTGACTATTGCGCATGCGCACATCACGATGACAATGCTTAAACGATATATCGTGCCGCCCTAATCTGGATGGAAACGAGCTGAAATGAAATAGGAGTAATGAGGCTGTTTTAATAAAGTGTAAGGAGGAGAAAGTTCAGATAATTGTGTGAAAATGTAAAATAATTACTCCAGTAAAGTATAGATAACCTACATTTCTATTTTTTAAGTAACATAATGAAGAATTTGTACTCCGCTACTCGACACCTCAGATCTGATCAGTTTTAAAATGAGAAGAATATTATATAATCCCTGATTCCTGGGAGAGATCCGGTCCGACAGGTTCTGATAAACACTGTTTCTGATCCAGAAGCGCTCGGTCAGAGGAGTACAGCATGTGCTGCTCACAGCCCCAGGCCCTGAACATCTTCCACAGCCCAGCCAGGAGAAGGTGAGGCTCAGGGAAACAGCTGAACCAGAACAGCCCAGCATGTTCCAGCACAGTCCACGGGTCACATGACTCACAGATCAGCTCACACTTACAGTCATAACATTATCACACACCTGGAGTCTGTTAATGTTATATTACTGTCAGTGACTCGGGGAAAGTACACTGTGATTCACAAAATTAGACCCTTTCAATGAGTGAATTTAGTTGTTTTATTATGACTGCCGGTCAGTTTGTACACTATATTTAAGGTGCAACACACTTCTATACTACTATTAATAGGTATTTATTAGGGCTGTCAATGTTAAAGCGTTAACGCACGCTGTTAAATTGGAATTAGTAAGTATTTTTTTAATGCATGTTAATTAAGGCATCAAGTTTGACCCCTGCTGCCCCGCCTACACTCAAAGCACTGATCTGAATGGCACGCTCTGAACTTCTAGCTCCGACCCGGTTAGAGAGCTTTATTTGGTTTCTCTCGCTGTCTATTTTTCTTTTTTTCTGTCTCTCTCTCTCGTTTTTGCACCAAATAGAGAGCTGGATAGATAGCAAAGAAATTTACAATCCAATTTATTATGCATTTTTATTCCAGCACTCTACGTTGATTTCATCTCCCCTCAAACATACACTATTATTTTAATTGACACCCCTAAAATACATATAATTGAATTTTGCATTTCTTACATTCATTCTTTTATTTACATTTAAATAGCCACTATAAAAATTTGCATCTGAAGAAAAACAAATGCGATTAGTCAGCTAATCACAGAATTTTGTTGTGATTAATTGTATTAAATTTAACTGATTGACACCCTTAGTAAATATTCTATCGATAAAAGACAAATACCCAATTTTATAATATTAAGGGAAAAAAAAAAAAACTCTAGAGCTCTATTTTCGCAACCTATAGGTGAGCCATTAACTGTGACCCGTGCAGCTTAATCTCAGTGTGTCTTTGCTATCATAATGATGGGAAAAGTACATCTTGCACAGTTTAAAACATGCAAAAGGTGCAAAAGGGATATACAAATTCTCTTAATTAGTCATAGGTGTAGTTAATTTTGGGCGTAACATGAAATAAACCAACGAGAGTGTCACTTGCTCATCTTTGCCTTTAAGAGACAAGTAAGCTCTGACTTTGGCGGATTGCTATTTTAACAGTGCAATTCAATTCAATTCAATTTTATTTATATAGCGCTTTTTACAACAAAGGTTGTCACAAAGCCGCTTTACAGGTAAAACAGGTCCACGCCTCTTATGAGCAGCACCACAGAGATGCCAATTGTTATGGTGACACAGTGGCAAGGAAAAACTCCCTTTAAGAGGAAGAAACCTTGGAAGGAACCAAGTCTCAGTCCGAGGAACCCATCCTACTCGGGTTGACCCGCTCAGTACAAACAAACAACAAACAACAAACAAATAACAGAACAAAACAGTACAGAGAATTAATGTGAACTATGGCTAATATAACAGGTACTAATTTATGAATATAAGAATGTGATGGGCACAAACTATAGAGTGCAGATACCTGGATCTGTCCAGAGGAAGGTGATGTGTTCATTCACACTCATTCATTCTTTTTATTGTTAATGTAAAAGTTTATATAGAGGGAAAATGGCAGCATAACTCAGGATCTTGGATGATTATCTCAACCTATCCAAAAATATTGTAAGTACTGGATGGAGCGCCAATCCACTGCTCCACAGTTCAATACTGTGGGCTTTTATACCCCTTTATCCAGCTCATACCTGGTAGTAGATTAAGCATGGTGCCAATGCAAAGTAAAAATGGATGCAACTTAAACTAGCTACATGTGTTCATTATAGAAAAGGATGTACTTATAAATGCATACTGGATACCGGATTATAAGGCTCATTTTAAGTGACAATAGTAAGAAACACGGGTGTCGCCATGTTTTCCTTCTAATGGGAAAAAACTGTAATTCTTAAAAAAAACTATTAATAATTTAAGTAAACCGAGCACTGGATGTTAATCTACACAGATTTCTCTCCTTTATTTGGGAAAGAAAAGCCCTTCCGTTTAGTTACAGTAAGTTTAGATTTCCAACATTTTTAACAGCGAGGTTAGCAGCAGCGCTAGCCATAGTTAGCAGTGCTTAGCGCTAGTAAATTCTGCCCGACAGCGCTACACTGAGGAACAGCTAATGGTTCGTCCCACGTACAGGGTTCATAAACTTTTTAACCAATAAACTTTCATGACTTTTCCAGGCCTTCAAGGCAAATTCTCATGACCATACTGTTGTTAAAACATCAGTGCAGACACGGACAATTAAATTTAAACCAAATTAAAACCAAAAATCAAGTAAAACTCTAATCAAAATTGATTAAAGTAGGGCTAAAATGAATTTTATATCTAAAAAAACATTTCTTTAAGCAATGTTGACACATAATCTTCAATAATACATTATTTTTATTTTTCCCAAAACATTGATATTTGAAAATGTTTATTTTGAAATTACATGACTTTTCCAGGTATTTCATGACTGTAGGAACCCTGTATGTAGCTTGTTTTAACATGATAAACATGAAGGCTACAGTCCTAGAGTATATACTCAACTCTGAACGGCGAAAGAGCTTGCGCTAAGTGTGGTTAGCGGCTAATGCTAATACTGCTCCAGCCTTAGTGCTGGAGAAACTTCACTGAAAACTCATCCTTATAACTCTGTACTTCAGCAAAGCGGCTTTACTGCTCCTTAAAACCTGACTGATAGAATTTATACATAAGGAACACTGGATTATAAGGTGCACTGATGATTTTGTGGGGAAAGTATTTTAAGGACACCTTATAGTGTGAAAAATGCGGTAAATACACACCCATCAACCACTGCTATACAACAGAAGTAAACACACACCACTGCCATAAAACACAGTCAATCATTCAATCTTACACACACACACACACACACACACACACACACACACACACCCCCCTCCCCCCTCCGGTCAGTGTTTTATACAGAAGCTATTTGCCAGAGCATTCCTGCTGGATGATGCGTCGGCTGCTCTCGGCCGGCTGTAAGTGCCCTTGCCATATTTAGCGTGTCTGAGGCTCTACACACATACCGGCCTTCCGTTAGCCAACGGCAGCTAACAGCTCCAGCCAGGATGACAAAACACCAACGGAGCAGACCTACTGTTCATCACCATCACTATCACCATCATAATAATCACCAGTGATGAGCTAAAGCCACAGTTTTTCAGTTATGATTAAATTCTGATTTTTTTTTTTTTTTTTTACTTATGTACCATTTTTATAGGGATATGGAGACTAGCGCTCACTGCATAACTGTTTAAATTTTCCCTCCGGTAGTGCTGGACGATATGGCCAAAAAGGCATATCACGGTTTCATGGTATATCACTGTATTTTTAGCTATTTATTTTTTTATTTACTTTGTCCCGCAAAATTATATATTAACGATATATGAAGAAATTAGACTTTATTAAGAGAAAACAACTGACGAATATAAACAATAGACCTTAAAAAGAGATACATCAATAACTTTTTACAACTTCTCTTACAAAATATAAAAAATATTTGTAATAGTTCCACTATAAATAGACATGAAATACTCAATGTTTAAGTATTCAAAGCGATATTTCTCAAAAAAGCTCTATTGCACAAGTAAGACACAAGTTTAATATAAATTTACTAAGTTATATATGTTATTATTGTCATTAGAGGCATTACACTTATAAAATCTGTCTGTCTTTAGCAAACTTATTTGCAGGCTTTCTTGTGCATCAGCTTCAGAAGAGGCTTTCCTCTAAGACAGAGCCAAGTCGATAGAGTGAGAGAGTTGATACAGTTTGTGCAGGGCGTGTATGGTCTGAGCACTGCAGGAGGATCACCTCCCACGTCTTCAAGCTTTGCAGCAATGCTGGCAGTGCTCATACGTCTATTTTTACGTCTAAAGCTAGCTGCTGGATATTACGCTTAACACGTGGGCTCAACTTCTTTGTTTGACCCTGAAGAGGATTGTTTAGAGAGAAACCCATCCTGGAAAGCTGCTGTAAGACCATTACTTGGATTTAGAGTGTTAGCAATCTTCTTATATTCTAGGCCATCTTTGCGTAGAGCAAAAATTCTGAGAGAGTTCTCTGTCATGAGGTGGCAAGTGGGATATCCAGTGGCTAATATAAGAGAATTTAACCAAAAACACTAAATTTAACTGGTCAGCTCCCATTTCACACCTGAGACCTTGTAACACTAATGAGTCTCATGACACCAGGGAGGGAAAAGGGCTATTTTACTTAAAATTTCAAAATTTTACTAAAAGTGTCACTTTTATTACTACTGATTAAGACATTAATGGCTGTTTGTTAGGTGAGTTATTTTGAGGGCACAGTAAATTTACATTACATTTGGCAGACGCTTTTGTACAATATTGAAGTGCAAATAATAGAAGAGGTTAAGTACAAAAATAATAGAAGAATAAAGCATCTATAGATAGGGCCTTAAGGAGGTCCGAGGGAAATAGTGGGATAGAGGAGTAGAGAAGAGGAAGAAGGAGATGAGGTTAGAAGTAGTTAGTTTGTTAGAGGTGTTAGGAGAGTAAGTGCTCTTTGAAGAGCTCTGTCTTCAGGAGTTTCTTAAAGATAGCGAGAGATTCTCCTGATCTGGTAGTAGAAGGTAGTTTGTTCCACCATTGGGGAACTCTGTATGAGAACAGTCTGGATTGCTTTGTGTGAATGTTTGGCAAAGCAGGGCGACGTTCATTGGAGGAGCGCAGCGGCCGGGAGGTAGCGTAAGCCTTCAGGAGCGAGTGCAGGTAGGAAGGAGCCTGTACTGTCATCACCTTGTAGGCGATTGTAAGCGCTTTGAATTTGATGCGAGCAGCAACCGGTAGCCAGTGGAGCTCAATGAGCAGCGGAATGACATGTGCCCGTTTTGGCTGGTTGAAGACCAGACGTGCTGCTGCATTCTGAATCATCTGTAGTGGTTTTACTACACAGGCCGGGAGGCCAGTTAGTACGGCATTGCAGTAGTCGAGGCGTGAGATTACCACAGCTTGTACCAGGAGTTGTGTGGCCTGTTGCGTCAGAAACGGTCGAATTTTTCCGATGTTGTAAAGCGCAAAGCGGCAGGACCGAGCAACTGAGGCCACATGGTGCGTGAAGAGAAGCTGGTCATCAACCATGACACCCAGGTTCCTAGCAACCTTTGTCGGTGAGAGAGAGAGAGAGTCGATGGTTATGGCAAAGTCTTTGAGAGGTTTAGTTGGAGGTGATGTTCCTTCATCCATGCGGATATGTCTGAGAGACACTGTGATATTCGTGCAGAGATTGAGTGATCATCGGGTGAGAACGACAGGTATAGCTGAGTGTCGTCAGCAAAGCAGTGGTAGGAAAAACCATGTGAGCGGATAACCCGACCTAGAGAGGTGGTGTATATTGAGAAGAGAAGAGGTCCCAGTACCGAACCCTGGGGAACCCCAGTGGATAACGAGTGGGCTGGGGACAGCCGTCCTTGCCATGACACCCTGAACGAGCGCCCAGTGAGGTACGATCTGAACCATGACAGCGCATTGTCTGCGATCCCCATGTTCGAGAGTATAGTTAGGAGGAAGTCATGGTTGACTGTGTCGAAAGCAGCCGAGAGGTCCAGCAGAATGAGCACTGAGGACTGTCCTGCAGCTCTAGCAGTTTTTAGAGCTTCTGTCACAGACAACAGAGCCGTCTCAGTAGAGTGCCCTTTCTTGAAACCAGATTGGTTCTGGTCCAGGAGGTCATTTTGGGTGAGGAAGCCAGAGACTTGATTGAGAGCTGCTCTTTCTAATGTTTTAGAAAGAAAAGGCAGTAGTGAGACCGGTCTGTAGTTATCAACCTGGGCGGGGTTGAGAGAAGGCTTTTTAAGCAGTGGTGTGACCTGTGCTTGTTTAAAAGCAGTTGGGAACACACCAGATGTTAAAGAGGCATTGATGGTGTGAGTAATAGCCGGAATGTTTGCAGGTGCAATGGTTTGCAGAAGGTCTGAAGGAATCGGGTCAAGTGGACACGTAGTAGGACGGCTACGCGTTAGGAGAGCCAGTGTCTCGTTCTCAGTGAGAGGAGCGAACGAGGAGAAAGCGACGCCTTCGGTAGAGGGATACCGGGCAGCAGAGCATGATGTAGGACTGCTACATGTCGCATCAGTAAACTGGCTGCTGATAGCTGCCACTTTCCCAGTAAAGAATGAGGCAAGTGCTTCAGCCGTAAGGCAGGTAGCCTGAGGAGGAGGTGGAGGGTTGAGTAGTGTTTTGAATGTAGCAAATAGTTTCCGGGAGCAGCAGTGAGGCTGGCTGAAAAAGAAGCCAGGAGCAG